>NW_017973826.1:0-10212 GCF_001876935.1 Asparagus officinalis
TCGTTGGTTCGTCGGTTTATGCCGAACTGTGCTAAGGGACCTATAAGCAATTTTATATGCCTACAGATGTTTGACTTTTGTCGTTTTGCGTTGTCTCGTTTGTCCGTGATTCGGTTGATTGAGACTCTGATTGGTTGATCTGATCTGGCAGTAAGTCGGATTCCTGATTTGGTAGTAAATCCGCTTCTGAGTTCGAGTCCGAAACTGATCTTGATTCGATCGTGATTCGTCCGAGTCTGTTCTCGGTTGGATGACTCGTTGATTCCTTAATTCGTTAGCTTGATTCTGCACGCGGGTGGATTCATTCCGTTGTTCGCGTGCGATTGGTCGATCTCGTCGCCTCGTTGGTTCGTCGGTTTGTGCCGAGCTATGCTAGGGGACCTATAAGCAATTTTATATGCCTACAGATACCCCCTCCAAAGTATTTCAGTCTCGTTCTTTTATAGAAGAGTCTGGAATACTTTGGATATGATCGTCCCCCACCTTTAGTCGGTGTAATGAGACCTTGGAATGATTTTCGTTCTTGATTCCTTCGATTCTCCAGGCTTTTCGGTGCTTTGTCGAAAGTCTGTAAGAGTTCCGGTGCTGCATTTATTGTCTGACCGTTTGTCGGAATTTCGAACTTGAAGTCGATTCCTGTTTTCTAACTTTTAGCTGACCATTGATTGTGGCGTCGAGTCTTTATGCACAACGCGTTGTCCGGCGTAGTGTGGTTGAGTTATCCTTAAGAATATTTATAAACAATATTCTCCAGGAACTTCTCAAACCAAAAATAGGGAATAGTTTATACTCATATACCTTATTGGAGTATTAAGAAGCAGTTTATACTCGTATACTTTTCGGAGTGTTAAGAAGCAGTTTATACTCGTATACTTTTCGGAGTATTAAGAAGCAGTTTATACTCGTATACTTTTCGGAGTATTAAGAAGCAGTTTATACTCGTATACTTTTCGGAGTGTTAAGAAGCAGTTTATACTCGTATACTTTTCGGAGTGTTAAGAAGCAGTTTATACTCGTATACTTTTCGGAGTATTAAGAAGCAGTTTATACTCGTATACTTTTCGGAGTATTAAGAAGCAGTTTATACTCGTATACTTTCGGAGTATTAAGAAGCAGTTTATACTCGTATACTTTTCGGAGTATTAAGAAGCAGTTTATACTCGTATACTTTTCGGAGTATTAAGAAGCAGTTTATACTCGTATACTTTTCGGAGTATTAAGAAGCAGTTTATACTCGTATACTTTTCGGAGTATTAAGAAGCAGTTTATACTCGTATACTTTTCAGAGTATTAAGAAGCAGTTTATACTCGTATACTTTTCAGAGTATTAAGAAGCAGTTTATACTCGTATACTTTTCGGAGTATTAAGAAGCAGTTTATACTCGTATACTTTTCGGAGTATTAAGAAGCAGTTTATACTCGTATACTTTTCGGAGTATTAAGAAGCAGTTTATACTCGTATACTTTTCGGAGTATTAAGAAGCAGTTTATACTCGTATACTTTTCAGAGTATTAAGAAGCAGTTTATACTCGTATACTTTTCGGAGTATTAAGAAGCAGTTTATACTCGTATACTTTTCGGAGTATTAAGAAGCAGTTTATACTCGTATACTTTTCGGAGTATTAAGAAGCAGTTTATACTCGTATACTTTTCGGAGTATTAAGAAGCAGTTTATACTCGTATACTTTTCAGAGTATTAAGAAGCAGTTTATACTCGTATACTTTTCAGAGTATTAAGAAGCAGTTTATACTCGTATACTTTTCAGAGTATTAAGAAGCAGTTTATACTCGTATACTTTTCGGAGTATTAAGAAGCAGTTTATACTCGTATACTTTTCGGAGTATTAAGAAGCAGTTTATACTCGTATACTTTTCGGAGTATTAAGAAGCAGTTTATACTCGTATACTTTTCGGAGTATTAAGAAGCAGTTTATACTCGTATACTTTTCGGAGTATTAAGAAGCAGTTTATACTCGTATACTTTTCGGAGTATTAAGAAGCAGTTTATACTCGTATACTTTTCGGAGTATTAAGAAGCAGTTTATACTCGTATACTTTTCGGAGTATTAAGAAGCAGTTTATACTCGTATACTTTTCAGAGTATTAAGAAGCAGTTTATACTCGTATACTTTTCAGAGTATTAAGAAGCAGTTTATACTCGTATACTTTTCAGAGTATTAAGAAGCAGTTTATACTCGTATACTTTTCGGAGTATTAAGAAGCAGTTTATACTCGTATACTTTTCGGAGTATTAAGAAGCAGTTTATACTCGTATACTTTTCGGAGTATTAAGAAGCAGTTTATACTCGTATACTTTTCGGAGTATTAAGAAGCAGTTTATACTCGTATACTTTTCGGAGTATTAAGAAGCAGTTTATACTCGTATACTTTTCGGAGTATTAAGAAGCAGTTTATACTCGTATACTTTTCGGAGTATTAAGAAGCAGTTTATACTCGTATACTTTTCGGAGTATTAAGAAGCAGTTTATACTCGTATACTTTTCAGAGTATTAAGAAGCAGTTTATACTCGTATACTTTTCAGAGTATTAAGAAGCAGTTTATACTCGTATACTTTTCAGAGTATTAAGAAGCAGTTTATACTCGTATACTTTTCGGAGTATTAAGAAGCAGTTTATACTCGTATACTTTTCGGAGTATTAAGAAGCAGTTTATACTCGTATACTTTTCGGAGTATTAAGAAGCAGTTTATACTCGTATACTTTTCGGAGTATTAAGAAGCAGTTTATACTCGTATACTTTTCGGAGTATTAAGAAGCAGTTTATACTCGTATACTTTTCGGAGTATTAAGAAGCAGTTTATACTCGTATACTTTTCGGAGTATTAAGAAGCAGTTTATACTCGTATACTTTTCGGAGTATTAAGAAGCAGTTTATACTCGTATACTTTTCAGAGTATTAAGAAGCAGTTTATACTCGTATACTTTTCAGAGTATTAAGAAGCAGTTTATACTCGTATACTTTTCAGAGTATTAAGAAGCAGTTTATACTCGTATACTTTTCGGAGTATTAAGAAGCAGTTTATACTCGTATACTTTTCGGAGTATTAAGAAGCAGTTTATACTCGTATACTTTTCGGAGTATTAAGAAGCAGTTTATACTCGTATACTTTTCGGAGTATTAAGAAGCAGTTTATACTCGTATACTTTTCGGAGTATTAAGAAGCAGTTTATACTCGTATACTTTTCGGAGTATTAAGAAGCAGTTTATACTCGTATACTTTTCGGAGTATTAAGAAGCAGTTTATACTCGTATACTTTTCGGAGTATTAAGAAGCAGTTTATACTCGTATACTTTTCAGAGTATTAAGAAGCAGTTTATACTCGTATACTTTTCAGAGTATTAAGAAGCAGTTTATACTCGTATACTTTTCAGAGTATTAAGAAGCAGTTTATACTCGTATACTTTTCGGAGTATTAAGAAGCAGTTTATACTCGTATACTTTTCGGAGTATTAAGAAGCAGTTTATACTCGTATACTTTTCGGAGTATTAAGAAGCAGTTTATACTCGTATACTTTTCGGAGTATTAAGAAGCAGTTTATACTCGTATACTTTTCGGAGTATTAAGAAGCAGTTTATACTCGTATACTTTTCGGAGTATTAAGAAGCAGTTTATACTCGTATACTTTTCGGAGTATTAAGAAGCAGTTTATACTCGTATACTTTTCGGAGTATTAAGAAGCAGTTTATACTCGTATACTTTTCAGAGTATTAAGAAGCAGTTTATACTCGTATACTTTTCAGAGTATTAAGAAGCAGTTTATACTCGTATACTTTTCAGAGTATTAAGAAGCAGTTTATACTCGTATACTTTTCGGAGTATTAAGAAGCAGTTTATACTCGTATACTTTTCGGAGTATTAAGAAGCAGTTTATACTCGTATACTTTTCGGAGTATTAAGAAGCAGTTTATACTCGTATACTTTTCGGAGTATTAAGAAGCAGTTTATACTCGTATACTTTTCGGAGTATTAAGAAGCAGTTTATACTCGTATACTTTTCGGAGTATTAAGAAGCAGTTTATACTCGTATACTTTTCGGAGTATTAAGAAGCAGTTTATACTCGTATACTTTTCGGAGTATTAAGAAGCAGTTTATACTCGTATACTTTTCAGAGTATTAAGAAGCAGTTTATACTCGTATACTTTTCAGAGTATTAAGAAGCAGTTTATACTCGTATACTTTTCAGAGTATTAAGAAGCAGTTTATACTCGTATACTTTTCGGAGTATTAAGAAGCAGTTTATACTCGTATACTTTTCGGAGTATTAAGAAGCAGTTTATACTCGTATACTTTTCGGAGTATTAAGAAGCAGTTTATACTCGTATACTTTTCGGAGTATTAAGAAGCAGTTTATACTCGTATACTTTTCGGAGTATTAAGAAGCAGTTTATACTCGTATACTTTTCGGAGTATTAAGAAGCAGTTTATACTCGTATACTTTTCGGAGTATTAAGAAGCAGTTTATACTCGTATACTTTTCGGAGTATTAAGAAGCAGTTTATACTCGTATACTTTTCAGAGTATTAAGAAGCAGTTTATACTCGTATACTTTTCAGAGTATTAAGAAGCAGTTTATACTCGTATACTTTTCAGAGTATTAAGAAGCAGTTTATACTCGTATACTTTTCGGAGTATTAAGAAGCAGTTTATACTCGTATACTTTTCGGAGTATTAAGAAGCAGTTTATACTCGTATACTTTTCGGAGTATTAAGAAGCAGTTTATACTCGTATACTTTTCGGAGTATTAAGAAGCAGTTTATACTCGTATACTTTTCGGAGTATTAAGAAGCAGTTTATACTCGTATACTTTTCGGAGTATTAAGAAGCAGTTTATACTCGTATACTTTTCGGAGTATTAAGAAGCAGTTTATACTCGTATACTTTTCGGAGTATTAAGAAGCAGTTTATACTCGTATACTTTTCAGAGTATTAAGAAGCAGTTTATACTCGTATACTTTTCAGAGTATTAAGAAGCAGTTTATACTCGTATACTTTTCAGAGTATTAAGAAGCAGTTTATACTCGTATACTTTTCGGAGTATTAAGAAGCAGTTTATACTCGTATACTTTTCGGAGTATTAAGAAGCAGTTTATACTCGTATACTTTTCGGAGTATTAAGAAGCAGTTTATACTCGTATACTTTTCGGAGTATTAAGAAGCAGTTTATACTCGTATACTTTTCGGAGTATTAAGAAGCAGTTTATACTCGTATACTTTTCGGAGTATTAAGAAGCAGTTTATACTCGTATACTTTTCGGAGTATTAAGAAGCAGTTTATACTCGTATACTTTTCGGAGTATTAAGAAGCAGTTTATACTCGTATACTTTTCAGAGTATTAAGAAGCAGTTTATACTCGTATACTTTTCAGAGTATTAAGAAGCAGTTTATACTCGTATACTTTTCAGAGTATTAAGAAGCAGTTTATACTCGTATACTTTTCGGAGTATTAAGAAGCAGTTTATACTCGTATACTTTTCGGAGTATTAAGAAGCAGTTTATACTCGTATACTTTTCGGAGTATTAAGAAGCAGTTTATACTCGTATACTTTTCGGAGTATTAAGAAGCAGTTTATACTCGTATACTTTTCGGAGTATTAAGAAGCAGTTTATACTCGTATACTTTTCGGAGTATTAAGAAGCAGTTTATACTCGTATACTTTTCGGAGTATTAAGAAGCAGTTTATACTCGTATACTTTTCGGAGTATTAAGAAGCAGTTTATACTCGTATACTTTTCAGAGTATTAAGAAGCAGTTTATACTCGTATACTTTTCAGAGTATTAAGAAGCAGTTTATACTCGTATACTTTTCAGAGTATTAAGAAGCAGTTTATACTCGTATACTTTTCGGAGTATTAAGAAGCAGTTTATACTCGTATACTTTTCGGAGTATTAAGAAGCAGTTTATACTCGTATACTTTTCGGAGTATTAAGAAGCAGTTTATACTCGTATACTTTTCGGAGTATTAAGAAGCAGTTTATACTCGTATACTTTTCGGAGTATTAAGAAGCAGTTTATACTCGTATACTTTTCGGAGTATTAAGAAGCAGTTTATACTCGTATACTTTTCGGAGTATTAAGAAGCAGTTTATACTCGTATACTTTTCGGAGTATTAAGAAGCAGTTTATACTCGTATACTTTTCAGAGTATTAAGAAGCAGTTTATACTCGTATACTTTTCAGAGTATTAAGAAGCAGTTTATACTCGTATACTTTTCAGAGTATTAAGAAGCAGTTTATACTCGTATACTTTTCGGAGTATTAAGAAGCAGTTTATACTCGTATACTTTTCGGAGTATTAAGAAGCAGTTTATACTCGTATACTTTTCGGAGTATTAAGAAGCAGTTTATACTCGTATACTTTTCGGAGTATTAAGAAGCAGTTTATACTCGTATACTTTTCGGAGTATTAAGAAGCAGTTTATACTCGTATACTTTTCGGAGTATTAAGAAGCAGTTTATACTCGTATACTTTTCGGAGTATTAAGAAGCAGTTTATACTCGTATACTTTTCGGAGTATTAAGAAGCAGTTTATACTCGTATACTTTTCAG
This sequence comes from Asparagus officinalis, assembly GCF_001876935.1. Lineage (NCBI taxonomy): Eukaryota > Viridiplantae > Streptophyta > Magnoliopsida > Asparagales > Asparagaceae > Asparagus > Asparagus officinalis. The sequence continues at coordinate 6,578 of NW_017973826.1, forward strand.
AGTATTAAGAAGCAGTTTATACTCGTATACTTTTCAGAGTATTAAGAAGCAGTTTATACTCGTATACTTTTCAGAGTATTAAGAAGCAGTTTATACTCGTATACTTTTCGGAGTATTAAGAAGCAGTTTATACTCGTATACTTTTCGGAGTATTAAGAAGCAGTTTATACTCGTATACTTTTCGGAGTATTAAGAAGCAGTTTATACTCGTATACTTTTCGGAGTATTAAGAAGCAGTTTATACTCGTATACTTTTCGGAGTATTAAGAAGCAGTTTATACTCGTATACTTTTCGGAGTATTAAGAAGCAGTTTATACTCGTATACTTTTCGGAGTATTAAGAAGCAGTTTATACTCGTATACTTTTCGGAGTATTAAGAAGCAGTTTATACTCGTATACTTTTCAGAGTATTAAGAAGCAGTTTATACTCGTATACTTTTCAGAGTATTAAGAAGCAGTTTATACTCGTATACTTTTCAGAGTATTAAGAAGCAGTTTATACTCGTATACTTTTCGGAGTATTAAGAAGCAGTTTATACTCGTATACTTTTCGGAGTATTAAGAAGCAGTTTATACTCGTATACTTTTCGGAGTATTAAGAAGCAGTTTATACTCGTATACTTTTCGGAGTATTAAGAAGCAGTTTATACTCGTATACTTTTCGGAGTATTAAGAAGCAGTTTATACTCGTATACTTTTCGGAGTATTAAGAAGCAGTTTATACTCGTATACTTTTCGGAGTATTAAGAAGCAGTTTATACTCGTATACTTTTCGGAGTATTAAGAAGCAGTTTATACTCGTATACTTTTCAGAGTATTAAGAAGCAGTTTATACTCGTATACTTTTCAGAGTATTAAGAAGCAGTTTATACTCGTATACTTTTCAGAGTATTAAGAAGCAGTTTATACTCGTATACTTTTCGGAGTATTAAGAAGCAGTTTATACTCGTATACTTTTCGGAGTATTAAGAAGCAGTTTATACTCGTATACTTTTCGGAGTATTAAGAAGCAGTTTATACTCGTATACTTTTCGGAGTATTAAGAAGCAGTTTATACTCGTATACTTTTCGGAGTATTAAGAAGCAGTTTATACTCGTATACTTTTCGGAGTATTAAGAAGCAGTTTATACTCGTATACTTTTCGGAGTATTAAGAAGCAGTTTATACTCGTATACTTTTCGGAGTATTAAGAAGCAGTTTATACTCGTATACTTTTCAGAGTATTAAGAAGCAGTTTATACTCGTATACTTTTCAGAGTATTAAGAAGCAGTTTATACTCGTATACTTTTCAGAGTATTAAGAAGCAGTTTATACTCGTATACTTTTCGGAGTATTAAGAAGCAGTTTATACTCGTATACTTTTCGGAGTATTAAGAAGCAGTTTATACTCGTATACTTTTCGGAGTATTAAGAAGCAGTTTATACTCGTATACTTTTCGGAGTATTAAGAAGCAGTTTATACTCGTATACTTTTCGGAGTATTAAGAAGCAGTTTATACTCGTATACTTTTCGGAGTATTAAGAAGCAGTTTATACTCGTATACTTTTCGGAGTATTAAGAAGCAGTTTATACTCGTATACTTTTCGGAGTATTAAGAAGCAGTTTATACTCGTATACTTTTCAGAGTATTAAGAAGCAGTTTATACTCGTATACTTTTCAGAGTATTAAGAAGCAGTTTATACTCGTATACTTTTCAGAGTATTAAGAAGCAGTTTATACTCGTATACTTTTCGGAGTATTAAGAAGCAGTTTATACTCGTATACTTTTCGGAGTATTAAGAAGCAGTTTATACTCGTATACTTTTCGGAGTATTAAGAAGCAGTTTATACTCGTATACTTTTCGGAGTATTAAGAAGCAGTTTATACTCGTATACTTTTCGGAGTATTAAGAAGCAGTTTATACTCGTATACTTTTCGGAGTATTAAGAAGCAGTTTATACTCGTATACTTTTCGGAGTATTAAGAAGCAGTTTATACTCGTATACTTTTCGGAGTATTAAGAAGCAGTTTATACTCGTATACTTTTCAGAGTATTAAGAAGCAGTTTATACTCGTATACTTTTCAGAGTATTAAGAAGCAGTTTATACTCGTATACTTTTCAGAGTATTAAGAAGCAGTTTTCTTCTTGGAGGTGAGAATTATTGGTCGGCGAGCAGCGAGGACCAGATCTCCTTCCTTGAAGCTTCTCTGTCGGACTCTTTTGTTAAAAGCCCTTGACATCCTGGCTTGGTAAAACTCGATGTGTTGTTGAGCCTCCAAACGCTTTTCATCCAGCCTCTCGAGCTCTTCGAGACGCTTCTGATGTTGTTCCTCCGTCGTCATCTCCGTTGCGAGGGCGATCCGAAGGGACGGAATCTGAATTTCCAGCGGTAGCACAGCTTCACATCCGTATACCAGCGAATACGGGGTAGCTCCCGTAGGCGTGCGTATAGTGGTGCGATAAGCCCAGAGTGCTTCACCGAGTTTGTCATCCCAGTCTCGTTTATTGGTCTTCACGAGCTTGGACAGGATCTTAATGATCGTCTTGTTAAACGCTTCAGCTAATCCGTTCGCGGCGGGATAATAAGGTGTTGATGAAACGTCTTCAATTTTGAACTTGTTACAAAATCTGATGAAGGCGTTGCTTATAAATTGCGGACCGTTGTCATGAATGATCCTTCTTGGCACGCCGTGTCGGTAAATGACATGATGCTTGATGAAATTAATGACGTTGTTCGTCTTCACTTCTCTAAGCGGAATCGCTTCAGCCCACTTTGAGAAATAATCTGTGATCGCGAGGATGAACCGATCACCTTTGACTGAAGGGGGGAAAATAGGACCGACTATGTCCATACCCCAAGTCTCGAACGGCCACGAAGTGGTTGACGTGTGCAACTACTCTGGCGGTTGATGCATATAATTTGCATGTATTTGGCAAGCATGACACTCTCGTGCGTATTCGATTGCGTCACGAACCATTGTGGGCCAATAGTATCCCATCCTTCTAATGCGATCATACAGTTTAGGACCGGGCTGATGCGCACCACATTCTCCTTCGTGTGCTTCCTTAAGAACTTCTTCTGTTTCTTTGTTCGAAAGGCATCAGAGTAATAAACCATCGTATCCCCTACGGTATAACGTATGGGTCTCGGCATTATAAAAGAATCTTGGCGCTCTTCGGCGAATTGATTCCCTTTCTTTTACGTCTTCTGGCAGAATACCATACTGGACGTAGTCAATGATGGGAAAACGCCAATCTCGGGACTCGGACCCAATTTGGGTTGAATTCACCTCCTTGGCGTTTACGTTTCCGTCATCTTCCTCTTCAATATCCCTACTGTATATAGGTACGCAGAGTTGATGCGTCCTTACTGTGACTAACATCTCAGTTTCGGGAGGTTGCGTAAGTGATACTGCTAGTGCTGCCAGTGCATCCGCATAAGCGTTCTGGAGACGAGGGATGTATTCAATAAAGAATTCTTCAAAAGATTCTGCCATTTTGATGGCCTCCTGGTGGTACGGGATTAGGTCTTGGTTCCTGACTTCATATTCTACACGGACTTGGTTGATTATCAATTGAGAATCTCCAAAAGCTTCGAGATATTCGACCCCCAGCTCTTTGGCGAAACTGAGTCCAATGAGCAGCGCG
>NW_017973827.1:0-10202 GCF_001876935.1 Asparagus officinalis
ATCCAAAACCCTAGGGTGGACGCCGGTCAACGCGTAACCTTAGGTCAACGCCAGTCAACGCGTTGCAAGTCAAAGTCAACGTTCGACGATTCAAAACCCTAGGGTCAACGCCGGTCAACGCGTAACCTTAGGTCAACGCCGGTCAACGCGTTGCGACAAAAAGCCAACACACGGGGATCCGAAACCCTAAGCCAGCACAATGTGGCGGAGGTAATTCAAAGTCAACTCAATGACACGAGCCAAACTCAATTCATCAGCTGCACACTCGAGACTCCGACGACGGCCAAGCGATAAACGCAGCGCCGGAAGAACTTCGGCTATTCGTCAAAGCATCGAATAGATCGAAAATCGAAGGAGCCAAGAGTTGAAGCTAACTACAGGTCCTGATGCCGACTGAAGGCTAGACCAATCACATCCAAAGTATTCCAGCCTCTTCTATAAAAGAAACGAGTCAGGAACACTTTGGAGGGGGTATCTGTAGGCAACGAAAATTGCCTATAGGTCTCTACGAACGGTTCAGTGTTAAAGAACGACGATGAACGTCACTATCCGATCCACATGAGCCTAATCGACGTCGACGAACGAATGAAGTGAGTCGGCGAGTTACATGAGCGGATAGGACTTCGGAATCACGAAGACCCGGACCAATCGGGAAGCCCGGCACTGTTCACAAAAAGGACAACGCCCTTCATGCCTCGACCACTCTACAGATAATCCAATCACCAGAGCGGGTCAAACTCTTCGTCGCGCATCCAACGCACCCGGAATCACTCAAATCCGAATCCGGACGAAGAATATACAGGGGAACCAACAAAACACCTAAACGGAGTCTCGGCAAGCTCGAAACACCCGAGGGGTGTCTTGGCAAAACCAAGACACCCCAGGGGTGTCTCGGCCAAGCCGAGACACCCGGAGAGCTTGGCGAAGCCCTGCTGCAGTGAAGAGTGCCCGTGTGCTTCAACAAGAGGAGGAGAGGTCTTGATCAGAGCCTTCATCACCCGTCCGAGCCTTAGTATTAGCCTTTAGCGTTAATACTAAGAAGAGCTATTACCTCGCTTTAGCCGAGGTATACGCTTATAGCTTCTAGATCTCACGCGGATCGACGAAGTTCTGCTTCTATATCCCTCCACGGATAGACGAAGGTCTGCCCGATTTTCTCGGAACAGATCTGATTGCCCCGGTGGTCCACGGATATCAACGTCCCCGTCACAGGCCAAAGACCCACGCAAGCAAGAGATGACAAACAGCTCTTGCGTTTGTTTAAAAGGAGTTGCATTTATTTTGTTTTCATTGTGTACCGGTCTTATAAAAAGACTATCTTTTTATTTTATTGTAACGATCAAAGTTGTAATGAATGCAGCAATGAATACAGCGACTTTTTCCGCAAACAGTGTTTTCTAGAAAGTTGTAATTTTTTAATTTCATTTGTGTAGAGAGATCTTATAAAAAGACTCCTCTTTTGAATTCGTTGTAAACGCCTGAAGTTGTAATGAATTCCTCAAAGAAATCAACATTCGATACGAACACGCTGGCTACCACAGTGGGAGCCAACAGCCTCGCTGCTGAGACTGTCATGCCGCACCCAATGATTAAGATCCCTATGGATGAAGAGGTCGAATACGAGTTCGACCAGCAGAAGCTTGAGGAGTATGTCTCCTCTTTCTCCTCCAGATCTTCCTCTCCTTGCAAGCGCAGGAAGACCACTTCCATGAAAAGGTTCACTGGCCTTCAGATCTGAAGACTCAGGGTGATAATCTTCACTTAAGTGCTATTAAAGACTCCTCTCCGGCGTCCAAGGAAGTTGGATCTGATGCTCACAACAACTCCGCAAAAAGTCAAGGAGTTGCCTATTAAAAGCGCGCCAGTTCTGACGAAGAGGGCTCATCAGAGATGGCGCCAACATCTTGCCCGTCAATTCGTCAAAGGTCTGGAGCAGGTGGACAGACTCTGCTATCAAACGGATTTACAATTCAGAAGTCGCCAAATGACTAAGCCTTCACCGCAGCAAGCAATGGGTTCCTCCTCCCAACCGCCGACTAACAAATGGGTTCGTGTCAAACGAACACGTTCTAGTCTTGAGGATCGCATCCAGAAACACCATGCACTTTTTACACACACATGAATCCTTGTACAAAAGGCACAAGAATTATAAAAGGAAGAGGTGGTCAAGAAATCACCAAAATCCAAACAAGTTTGGGTGCCAAAGGCTAAAACAACACCAAGAATGGCACCAAAAATAACCCAGACACCTCCACTTGGGAAAGACGTCAGTCATGTCTCTCATCGGATTCTAGCTCCAAGGCTGCCTCCCAGCCTCCGTCAACTTCCGATACCGTTCCTCTTGCTCTCGCACCTCCGGTGAAGCCCTACGACAACGTGGATCTTTCCAAGTTAAGGATTCCGTTAAAGGATCACCTTGGTTCTCTACACGAAGATTAAGGCAAAACTCATGTTAAGGAACACTTGGGTTCGCTGAATAATTCCTGAGCAACTATTCAGACTGGGGGTCGTATGCTCCCTCCTAACAAATTGATTTATGGAACCACCCGCTTAGGGGTGTGTGTCGAGAATCAGGAGCCCGTTAGGGTTTCACCCTCACGAGGGTGTAATTCCAGACGTGTGGCTTCTGTAAACACCAGCAAGGCTTTACTTATTCAGAAAAAATGTGCCAATAGAAGATGACATTATACCTAAAAATTCAAGTAAACAGTCGATAGGTAGCTCCGGCCACAACGCCGATGAGTTGTACTATCGGACTGGGGGTACAAACAAATCTCGAAAAAGAAGTACTCCAGGATCGAACTCTCACTGTCCTTGTGAGAGGTTAATCAGGATAGTATTATCAGAATTAGCTGCCCTAAGACCGCTCCACGGAGAGTCTCGGTATTCAAAAGGATCTCCACTGAAGCGTCCAAACCCAAACCAAGGCGCTTCCACAAAAGAAGATCAACCAGTCAAGCTGACGAATTCTCGGAGGTCACTATCAACATGGCCGACAAGGGAAAGTCAACCCGATGTTCCAGTCCCGATCCTTTGCCCGGGGCATCTCAGCGTCTCACTTGGCTATGGTCCGGGACTATCAGACCTAGACCAAAGAGAGGGCATTCCTCAGATGATGAAGCATCAGATGCAAACCCTGTAATCACTTCAGACAATACAATATCTATTGCAGGAAGAAATCAAGAATCGTTCATGATCTCTACTAAGCAGATGGCTCAACTCCCTTAAGAGGACTTGGCCAAACAAAAGGAAGATTTTAAAATCAAGATGGAAATAGCCATACAACGGGTCAAGGATTTACACGCCCAACAACTCCAAGAGTTATCAAATCAGCACGGTGAATTTAGTAGTCGCAACACTACCAGTCAGGTAGACATCGACCTAGAAGTGGAGGAGAATATCAACGTCGATACCCCTCCCGACGACAACGATGCTAGGGGTGGTCCCATCAACGACACACACACTAGTGGTGGTCCTATTGGTTCTCCTCAAAATCACCAAAAGAGAGATGTAGGCGAAGATGTGAAGATGAAAGACCTTGAGAGCAAGATAAAATATTTGATGTCTACTCAAGAGGCAAAGAAGACAGGCATCCCATGTCATTATCTGAGAGAGTGGGAGTCGATTACGTATCTGGCGAAGTTCAACTCAATCAACTTCACGTCGTTCGACAAAAGAGGTTCGCCCACTTAGCACTTGATTCACTTCAAATCTCACCTGGGTTTGATCTCCGGCAATAAACCCTTGATTGTCCGGTCATTTGTCGGCACCCTACGCGGAGTTGCCTTCAATTGGTACCGTCGTCTCAAGCCAGGAAGTATCAACAGCTGGGACAACATAGAGAGAATGTTTCTCACCAACTTCTTCAATGATGATACTGAGATGTCAATCCGAACGCTGTTTGGTGAGAAGCAAAAGGACGGAGAATCGGTCAAGAACTTCATCAAGCACTTCTGAAATAAGGCTGTAGGCGTTAAAAATTGCCTATAACTTCCCAAACACAGTTCAAGACAACGAGAAGGCGATAAACGTTAGTATCCAAGTCAAGGAAATTTATCCAACACCAGTAAGCGTACGAAGTGGATCTGTAAAATGTGCAAGTCAGCGAAACGATGAACCGTACGTAAAACAAGCAAACTTGAGGGGTCACGAATCGCCAAAATGTCAAAAAGATGAACAAAACACCACTCGAAGGCTTGCGTAAGCGCGAGCCACCATATGGTGGCTCGTCTACCCATGCGAGCCACCAAATGGTGACTCGCACAGTCCCGAGCCACCATGACTTTTTTTGACTCCCAAACCTCCCAAAACACGGATTTCGATAATTTTTAAGGATTCTTTCATCCCAGGACCTCCCCAACTGTTTTGAGGTTATCCCTAAACGCGTTTAAGTGGTAATTAACTGCAGATAACGTTTAAACATCTGTTCTGATCCAAAAGGACATCTCCAAAAGTCTATAAATAGAAGCCTAGGGTCTTCTTTTAAGGGGATCTGAAATTGAGAAGGCAAGGTGCTGTCAAATTGTCCAGTTAACCATGAATTTCAGAGGAGAATCATCAGGTCTTGGCGAATACTTTCATAAAGAAAGTCCTTCGAAAGGTTTGTGATTCTTTCCCCTTCTCTCCTCCGGATTAAACTTGGTTTTAATCTCGAGAAGAGCCACAATCTCGCTTGGTCGTGATTGTCGCTTCCGCAATTGTTTCCTTTGTGAAACAAGAGCGTAGTTATACTATCAATCGGGTTTGATCTGTGGTGGTCCACGGACTAACGCGTCCCCGGCAAACAAGAGCGTAGTTATACTATCAATCGGGTTTGATCTGTGGTGGTCCACGGACTAACGCGTCCCCGGCACAGATAAAGATTCCACGCAAAGCAGCGGGAGATAAACTACTGCTGTGTTTTGTTTGATAAATTTGTAATCTTTATTTTTCATTGTAAGAAGATCTTATAAAAAGATTAACTTTTCTTTTAGTTTGAACTTGTAATCGATAAACGGTGTAACAGGTTTGAAAGCAATGGAAAAGGCAACTTTTGACAAAAACAAACTGGCGACCACAGTGGGAGCCGACAGCTTCTCTGCCGAAGTTATAGTGTCGCAGCCAAAGATCATCATCCCGATCAATGAAGAGGTCGAGTACGAGTTCGACCAGGCAATGTATGAGGAATACTTATCCTCATCTTCCAGATCATCCTCTCCTCGCAGGAATAGGAGAGACTCCACAAGGAAGGTTCGGGGGCACTTGGATCTGAAGGTTCAAAACCAAGATCCTCATCCTACAGCTACTCAAGGCACACCTTGCAAAGCCGAAACCACTACTAAAAGCGCGCCGACCTTATCCAAGAGAGCGCGTCAAAGATGACGTCAGTGCCTCGCACGCCAATTCGCCAAAGCTTCCGAGCTAGTTGATGGGATCCGCTATGAAGCAGATCTGAAGTCTAGAAGACACCAACCGCCACGGTAGCAAGCGGGCGACTGTTCTAAATCAATGACGAAGGAATGAGTCCCTGTTAAGAGGACACGTTCAACTCTTGAAGAACGGATCAAGAATCAACAAGCTTTACTTGCGCACGCAAGAATTCTGGTGCAAGAAGCCAAGAAATTACAAACAAACGATGTAGACAACAGACTGTCAAAATAACGTCAAATCTGGAGGCCGAAATCCAAAACAAGGCCCGAAAAAACCAACTTGTCGGCTGCTGGCTCGGCCAGGGCCGACTTGCTCGGCCAAGGCCGAGCCACCAACTGCTGGCCCGCATCACCGCCAAGCCAATCATCCTCTGTTTACAGAAAATTCACCTCCTGTGATCATTTTCAAGTCTCCGACAGCTCCTGTTCCTGTTTCGATGATTTCCTTACCTTCGGTAGAACCTCACGACAGCGTGGACTTGTCCCGATTCAAAGTGAAGATTACGGATCATCTCGGTCCTCTTCTTCCAAGAAGAAATCCAAATCCAAGGGCTAAGGAAAATCAAGTTGCACTACCACAGCGATTCCAGAGGAAAATGACGAATGGATCCCCACCTTCCCACTTTTCGATGATGAGCATGAAGTTTTTGCTACCAGTGGAGAACCGGCCTTTGCCACTAGAAATGGGAACGAGTATCGATTCAACTATCCCAACGTGGCTGATCAATCAGCTGATCAGGAGGTGGTTACAACCACTACCAAACCTTCTGAAGAGACTCCTTAACGAAAGGAGGCTACAACCAAGTAGAAGGATAAAGAACCCCAACATCAAGAGGTTCAGAACCCAAAGCAGTCTCAACTCAATCGTCCGATTGGGAGAGACAAATCGGGAAGTTGAAACATTCTATACCGCTTCGATGTTATGGGCCAATTGGCTAACATTGTAGTGAGGATAAGTCTACATGAGTTACTATATTTTGTAGGTATCAAAAATTACCTATAGGTTCCCACACGCAGCTCGAGACAAAGAGAAGATGGTGAACATCGTTTTTTGAGTCAAGGGGAGTTATTTGACATCGACAAGCGCATAAAGTGAGTCGATGAAGCATACGAATCAACGGGGTGCCAGAATAACAAAAAGAGGATTCGATCGGTGTTCGCGGGAAAAATTGTAGCTTTCATCATTGATTCCATTGTACACTCTTGTAATAGTTTATCGATTACAAAGATCCGGTCTTTTTATAAGATCCGGTTACAATGAAAATCAAAAAAAAAGAAATGAAAAATTATAACTTTGTTTCCTTGTTTGTCGAACAAATCACGAGCTCCTGTTATTCGGTCACTCGCTTTGGTGGGTTGTTTGCCTGCGCCGGGGTTTATCCGTGGACCACCGCGAGATCTAGATCCGATCAGATCTAAGCAGTATGACGGGTATTATTCCACGAAGGAAATAATAGCCGGGGAGGATTGATTCACCAAGGAAACAATCGTCCAAGTCTCGGGATCTAAGACCAAGCTTAGATCCGGAGTACGTTTGTGTAGATCTGAGATCCGGTCCTCTCGAACACCTGCCTTATTTGGCGTTGACGGTCGCCGAGCACCAGATCTGAATGAGCAAGTCCTCGAAGTCCCAAAGTTGAGATCTTTTTTAGATCTGAGTCTCCAATCCAGCAGGGCTTCGCCTCTCTCCAAATTTTCCAACCTCTGAAAATGAACAATGCCTAGCCTATTTATAGGCACTCGAACCTGTGCCCGTGCACACGTGTCAGAGGTCGGTCTGGGTGTTTGGCGTTTTGCCTCTTTGTGCCCGTTCTCCGGTTCTGCGGTTGATTGGTTCGGATTCAATTTGTTGACCTGATTTGGCAGTAGATCCGCTTCTGAGTTTGAGTTCGAATCTGTTCTATGGTTGGATGACTCGTTGACTCCCTGAACCGTTGGTTTGATTCCGCACGCGAATGGATGCATTCCGTTGCTTGCGTGCGGTTCGTTAGCTTCGTAGCCTTGTTAATCCGTTTCGTCGCGTATCGCTTGGCTTCGGCGTCGTTGACTAACTTGTTGTATATGGATACGTCGTCCGATGGTCGGTTTGTCGAATCGACGTCGCCGAGTTGTGTTAAGGGACTTATAGGCAGTTTTATACGCCTACAGATACCCCCTCCAAAGTATTTCAGCCTCGTTCTTTTATAGAAGAGTCTGGAATACTTTGGATATGATTGTCCCATCCTTCGATTGATACGACGGGATATTTGGAGTGGCTTCCATCCTTGATTCCTTCAGTCCTCCAGGCTGTTCGGTGCTTTGTCGAATGTCTGTAAGGGTCCCGGTGCTGCATTTATTGTCTGACCGTCTGTTGGAATTTTGAATTTGAAGTCGATTCTCGCTTTTCTAACTTTTTAGCTCGAGTTGGTTGTTTCAACATAGAACTGACCATCGGTCGTCGGTATTGAATCATCATTTACAACGTGTTGTTCGGAGTTTGAGCTTCCTTGTGATACGTTGTCCGGTGTCTAAGCTTCATTGTGACGCGTTGTCCGGCATCCAGGCTTCATCGTGACACGTTGTCCGGTGTTTGACACAGTTTATACTCGTACGTCTGCTGGAGTATACACAGTTTAAGCTCTTAAGGTATTGGAGCGTGGCAGATACTTGAGTCACGAGACCAATCCATAGAATTGATGCATCAATGACTCGTATTTATAGAATTTTTGGCAAATTCTCAGCCATCAACGGGTTTGATAAGCCTTTACCGACTACCGTTTGAGTCGGGCTAGCATGCGGATTGTTCAAGTCCGTTCCGCATGTGACGTTAAGCTAAAAGAGTTAACCCTTTTAGTGCTACGATATTGAATACGTAGACTTCGTCTTTCTCCTGTGAAAAGACTAAACAGCAACGTGTGTTAGACGTTGACTTTAGGATTTTTGGCAAATTCTCAGCCTTAAACGGATTTGATTAGCCTTTACCGACTACCGTTTGAGTCGGGCTAGCATGCGGATTGTCTAAATCCGTTCCGCATGTGACGTTGTGCTAAGAGAGTTAACGCTCTTAGTGCTACGATATTGAATACGTAGACTTCGTCTTTCTCACAGGAATAGACTACCCGGCGCGGATTGTCTAAATCCGTTCCGCATGTGACGTTGTGCTAACGGAATGAACTCCCTTAGACTTGCTGCTACGACTTCGAATACGTAGACTTCGCCATTGTTATGGGAATAGGCTACCCGGCAACGTGTATTAGACGTTGACTTATCCCTACTTAGGCTTCGGGATAAAATACCCCAGACTGGTATTCTGGTGTCTTTTTCAATCGGTAAAAGACTAAACCGGCGACGCGTGTTAGGCGTCGGCATATCCTTTCTTAGGATTCAGGATGAAATTCCCCATGCGTGTAAGGCATGGATTTTGGTGTTATTAATAACAACCTGCCACAATGTTGAATATGTGAACGGGTGTTCTTTTTAGCGGTTAAGAACTAACCGGCAGCGCAGGCTAAGCGCAGACTTATCCCTGCTTAGGTTTCGGGATAGAGTACCCCAGAATCGAACTCTGGTGTCTTTTTTCTGCGGAAAAAGACTAAACCGGCAGCGCGTGTTAGGCGCAGACTTATCCCTACTTAGGATTCGGGATAAACTTCCTAGAACTGTAGGAAGGTTTGATCACTTGATTTGAAAGTGGACCTCTCGTTCATTTGAGGAATCGAGAGGGGATTTTGATTTTGGCCCTAACTGTCGGAAGGTTTGACCGAATGGGAGGTTTAAGACGATCCTAACTGTAGGAAGGTTTGATCGTTTAATTTGTGGGCCTCTCGTTCATTGGAGGAATCGAGAGGAGATTTTGGTTGTGGTCCTAACTGTATGAAGGTTTGACCAGATTATACCCGGACTCTAACTATGAAAGTGTTGAGTGCACGAACATAGCGGAAGTTTGAATGGATTGAACTTGATAGAATTTGGTGGTCCCACCGTCAATTAATCTGATTGGTAGGGGACTTAATGTTCATCACTTTGTTCATATTGATCGGGTGATCCCTAAGAGTATTAACATTCTTTCGGGAACTTCCTGTTACACGAATTATCCACCCCCAACTTTCCCTGCGAAACTGGTTCGGACATTATTCTCAGTTACCTGACCGGGTTATCCTTAAGAATATTAGCGTAATATTCTCCAGGAACTTCCCTTCAAAAGTGGGAAACAGTTTAGACTCATATACCTATTGGAGTATCGGGGAGCAGTTTAACCTCTTATACCGGTCGGAGGATTGAGAAGCAGTTTATACTCTTATACTTATCGGAGTATTGTCGTTCTTAATCGGCTTACCTTAGCGTTATAATGCCGGCTTCAACCAAGGTCTGAATGCTATTCTTGAGAGCAAAGCAATCCTTGGTGGGATGAACGACCCTCCTGTGGTATGCACAGTACTTTGGATCTGTCGTGTTGTCAGCTTCCTCCTGATTTGTGATAGGTGGTAGCTTAATCTTGTTACCTTCAAGGAGGGACTCGAAGATGGCTGGAACGTCTTCGTCCTTGAAAGAGTACTCTTTTTGGAGTCTCGGACCCGAAGTCTTTTGCTGCCTTCGGGATTACTGTCGCGACGTTTGATTAGCATCAACCGCCGCTGCAGGTGTCTTGCTCTTACCACGGGAGGCGAAGTTAGAATTCGGAGGCTCAGTTGTTGATTGACCCCTCTCGGCTTTCTTCCTTCGGAGGAATCGTTCAGCTTGCTCCCCTCTGTAGGCATCGAAAATTGCCTATAGGTCTCCACAAACGGTTCAGTGTTAATGAGCGACGATGAACGT
>NW_017973828.1:0-10169 GCF_001876935.1 Asparagus officinalis
AGAAACTGGAAAATGGGCCAGGCAGTCATTAGGATTTTTTTCCGTATATTGAATTGATTGAGCGATCGAGTTAGTTACTTACATAACATGTTGTGGATTCCAGAGAATGGAGTAAGTGTGGAAATCCTTGGTGGGGTCGAACCACAAGTGAAACTGCTGCTCTCGGTCGCCCTTCCCCTGAGCAAACACATTGGTGTGCAGAGTATAAGGCTCTCCAGTCACATTCCCGAGGAATTCAAAATCAATCTCGTCGTGTGTCGGTCCTTGCGATGATAACTGTAAACAAATACCAAATCAATTAAAAATGATCTTAACTGCTAACAAATTGGAGATCAAGAGAAAGCCAAGATTAGCTTACGAAAAATGTGGTGACCGTGCCCGCAGAATTTCCAGCGACAAGCTTGATCTGGACATCGAGCCTGCCGTAGAGATACTCGTGCGTGGATTCGAAGCCAGAGCCAGAGTACTGGTCCAGAGATAGAGATAGTTGCTTCCCGCTGTCGAAAATCTTTCCTCGGCCATCGCCCCAACTGATTCTGATGTTATCGGTGAAGCTACCAGCACTGGAAAAGCTTATGAGGAAAGAAGAGGACACTAGCGCTAGAGAGAATGCTAGCCTTGGAATTGAAGTAGAAGGAGACATCACTGGAGATATTACTGGATTAATAGTATCGTTAAGTGATTTGAGTTTGAGTGCTAGCTTCCTCTAATTGCGGGCTGTTTATAGATGTGAGGTTCCGAGTAACAAGAACTAATTAATTGAGAAGTAATAAAAGATTTGTAGGCTGGTGGCAACTGTTGCCGCGTTTGGTCCCATGATTTTTTCAAATTCCATATCTATTCATGGGTAATTGCGTATAAGCCCCGTGTAATTCTACTATCGCAGATAGTCCTGTGAGTGAATTTGCTTTAGTCTTTTATCTTGAAGAGGTTTATTTGACAATGGCAAGTTGACCAAATTGGTATATTTTGTTTACCCATAGTGACAGGTTGGCATATAATTTTTTCCCGGTACCACATTGGTATATTTTCTTTCCTCCGGCGACAAATAGGCCATAAGTTTGGTCGGATCCAATTTTTCGATGATTTTTTACACATGACGGCTCACGTGGTGCATATGTGGCCGCAACGTGGCATCCAGCGTGGCGTTGTTAGGATGACTTCGTAACCGCATCTCGTATCTTCATTATTTCCCTCTTTCCTCGGAAAATCTTGCGTGATGCTAATTGAAGAAGAAGAAGGAGCGGAATTGGAGCAGCACGATCTCTTCGACGACTCTGACTACGCCGCCTCTCAATTCCAGGTAAGCCCTAACCCTACCTCCTCTCCGATCTCGATCGATCGAATTGATCAAATTCGTTGGCGCCCACATTTTAAACATAGGAAGTGAAAAAAAGATCAACCAGAGGAACAACTAATGTCCAAGATTGGAGCACTCACAACTATATAGAGAAAAGACTCTGATCTAAACTCCCCTACAACAAGGAAGCACACCCTACTGCTCGGGGTCCACCATTACATTCGTGGCTCTCTATGGGGGCTCCAACTTCATCCTAATTAGTACCATCTAATCTCATCCCAATATCAAGCGTGATCAAACAAGCCAAGACAAACTATGGAGTCTTTGAGTCCCCGAATGAATGTTGGAGATAGAGATGATATAGACACTGATCTATTCTTAGACCTCTTAATCCAAGGTTTCACATGTAATGATACTTTTGAACCATATCTTTGTCCTTATATATGACCATACATTTGTTTAAAAAAAGTGGTCATTAATTAGATAGGGACTGCTTTATTCATTTGACGTTACTATTCATCAACTTATAGCCAATACCATTAGTAGCAGTTACTTGTCAGTGTAATCAGAAAGAGAAATAGATATTAATCAGATAGGGATTGACTTATTCATTCCAATTATAGGCCATCAACTAATATTCGATATGATAAATCGTAAACCACTAGTCAATTATATATGTCACATGACTCCAACCCCTCGCCAAAACTCTTTAGTTTGTAGTGTTAGTTTGTAGTGAGGTTGAGGGCAGTACTTTACATATATTCTACTCCCTGCTTCAAAAGCTAACCCCTTCCCTCTTCTACTCCTCTGCTCGCCCTCTATCTACCTTCCTCCCTCTATCACCTTCTCCTCCTCCATCCTCACCTCCTTCCTCTGTTTCCTCTAGCGGAAGCGGACTCAATCCACAATAAGTTGGTAAGCAACGCGAGAAGATCACCATGAGCACAATTCACAATGAAAACGACCAAAACCAATCACAAACACAGAGAATTTACAAGGTTCGGCAAATTGCCTACATCCACGGGGAGAGAATGGGGAGATTTCACTATATGGAGGAGAAGTACAATGAGTTACAACTCTCTCAAACAATCAAAATAATCCTAACCAATAAGATCTCACTCCCTCTCAATAATCTCCCTCTCAAAGTGCTCTCTTTTCTCTGTTAAATCTTTCTCTTTTAACCCTAGAAAACGTGTTTCTATTTATATCAAACTCAAATCCAAAACTGGCTAGGAAACAAATCGGCCTAATTACCTGCTATCGGTCGATTGATGAAGCCTCATCAGTCGACTGATAGGTGTTCATCGGTCGACTGATACCCCTCCATCAATCGACTCCTCGTGTGCACGATTCTTGTAAACAAAACAAACTTCTGTTCAGTCCACCAATTGTCTCTGGTCGATCAACCGACCAGAGAGTCTTTTCAGCTACCGTTTTCTCCTGAGTTTTGTACCTCTTTCAGCAATTCTCCACCTCAGCGAAGTGTTCCCAAAACTGAGCCGACACCAATACGAGCACCAATGTGTTGTCTCTCCAAATCCGTCTACACTAATATGGTTTTCTATATACCCCCTCTCCCAATGGATCAAGCCGCCCGTAGTTTATCCAAATGGCCTCGACAGGTCTCAACAAGCACGAATTTGTAACAAGTTTCTACAATGATCGAACTTGTTGCTAGGGACCACCTTCGTGAGCATATCTGTTAGATTTTCTTTTGTGTGGACATTCATAAGCTCCACATCCCCATCTTTAAGAACATCCCGAATGAAGTAATAACGAACATCGATGTGCTTCGTCTTCACATGAAAAATTTGATTCTCCGCCAAATAGATAGCATTCATGCTATCACAATGAATAGTGACAGACCGCTGCGAAACATCAATTTCTTCCAAAAGTCCTCTAAGCCAAATTGCCTTCTTAACAACCTTAGTAATCGCCACGTACTCTTCCTTTGTCATCGACAAAGCAACTGTAGACTGTAAGGTGCATCTCCAATACACCAGCGCACGAGTCAAAGTAAACACATACCCTGTCGTCGACTGGAGTTTGTCTAAATCTCCAGCATAGTTTGAATTGATATAACTAATACACAACTGCCCACCATAAGTATCCTGTTCAAACACCAAACCAACGTTGAGAGTACGTCGAATGTACCTCAAAATCCACCTCACGACATCCCAATGACCCAAACCCGGGTCATGCATGTATCGTGAAGCCATGCTAACTGCCTGTGATAGATCCGGCCTCGTACATACTATGGCGTACATCAAACTTCCCACTGCACTCGCATAAGGAGTCTTCAACATCAACTCTCTATCTTCAACTGACTTTGGTGAAAGATCAGCTGAAAGCTTTAAATAGACTCCCAAAAGTACATTGACTGGCTTCGTCTTCATACTCATATTGAATCACTTTAACACCTTCTTCAAATAAGCCACATGTGTCAAACAAATTCTTCCCATTTATCTCTATCTCTGCCGATCTCCATCCCAATATGCGCTTTGCTTCAACCAAATCTTTCATCTCAAACTCACTTGAAAGCTGTATCTTCAATTCATCTATGGCGGATCTGGAAATGAAAGCAACCAACATGTCATCGATATAAAGCAACAAATAAATGTACGCACCTCCATGCAACTTTCTATAGTACATGCAATGATCAAACTGGCTCCTAATGTAGGACTTGCCGATCATAAATCCATCGAATCGCTTATACCACTGTCTTGGAGATTGCTTCAACCAGTATAGTGACTTCTTCAATCTATACACCAATTTTTCATTCCTTACAGCTCAAAACCCTAATGACTGAGTCATATAAATTTCTTCATCAAGATCACCATGAAGAAAAGTTATTTACATCTAACTGATCTAATTCCAATCCATGTTGTGCCACCAAAGCTAGTAGATCTGAATTGAAGAGTGCTTCACTACTGGAGAAAAAACCTCATTGTAGTCAATACCTTCTTTCGGTGCATAACCCTTTGCTACCAACCTAGCTTTAAACCTTACTGGAGTGCCCTGAATGCCCTCCTTCTTGGTATACACCCATTTGCAACCAAATGCCTTCCACCCCTCTAGAAGCTCGACAAGCTCCCATATGTCATTCTTCTAAAGAGACTCCATCTCTTCCCGCATAATTTCCTGCCACATATCAGCCTTTGAACTCTGTTCAACATCTCTGAAGGTAGTAGGAACTATCTCATCAACACTCTCCACACGAAGTGCATAAGCAACCACTATATCTGTATACCTCACTGGCAACCGTATGTATCGTTTGGGTCTCCAAACTACAATAGAATCCGGAACCTGAGCCGTCGGTCCCTGATCCTGCTCTGTTGTACCTGTATCCTCCAAATCATCACTATGCTCGGTTAGCGTCACCTCAGTCAGCACTCTAATGAATACGGTACCATCTGGATATTGTGAAGCTGCATTAATCTCCTGTATCCTCCAAATCATCACTATGCTCGGTTAGCGTCACCTCAGTCAGCACTCTAATGAATACGGTACCATCTGGATATTGTGAAGCTGCATTAATCTCTACCACCTACGATATCTCCTCTGTCGGGGTGCTCTTCACCTGATGAGAGCTGAGAAGCTTCAAGATCAAAGCCTCATTAAAAGTAACGTCTCTACTCAGCACAATCTTCTTATCAACTAGATCCCAAAGCTTGTATCCTTTCACACCACACTTGAATCTAACAAATATGGTTTTTCTAGCTCGATGTTCCAATTTATCAGTCCTCACATGATAAAATGTACGGCACCCATATACTTTGAGCAAATCATAATCGCTTCCTGGCTCTCTCGGCCACATATTCATTGGAGTCTTTTCCTCTATTGCAGATGCAGGTAGCCTATTAATGGGGTGGCTTACATATGAAAGTGCCTCAACCCAAATGATCTTCTCCAAACCACTCTGCGATAACAAACATCGGATATTCCCCAGTAAAGATCGATTCAATCTCTCTGCCACTCCATTCTGCTACGACGTATGACTAACTATGAAGTGTCTCTCTATGCCCTCATATCGACATAGCTGTTGAAAGGGGTCTGAAGTATACTCGCCGTTGTTGTCGGATCTCAACGCCTTGATCTTTCTCCCAGTCTATAGTTCTAATCTCCTCTTCCACTCCACAAATAACTCTAGGACTTCATTCTTATGCTTCATGGTGTACACCCAACAATGCCTAGAATAGTCATCCATAAATATGATGAACCAATATCGACCACCAAGTGATGTCGTCTTAGCGGGACCCCAAACATCCATGTGCACGTAGTCCAAGATGCTTATCGTCCTATGTACGGCTATCCCAAACATTACCTTTGTCTTCTTGCCAAGAACCCAGTTCTTACATAATTCTATCTTCCTACTCTTGGCTCCCTTTAATAGCTCATGCTTGCACAAACCCTGCAGTGACTTTTCACTTGTGTACCCTGATCTGTATTGCCAAAGTCTACTCGCGTCCGTCTATGAAACAGCTAAAGCTACCTGATCAATCTTGGTGCTTTTCTTCAGATAATAAAGATTACTACTGTGGACTCCCTTCATCACTACCAATGATCCCTTAGTAACTTTTTCTATAGCATTCTCAAAAGTCACCTTGAATCCCTTTGCCTCCAAAACTCTAACGGAAATAAAATTCTTCTTCAACTGAGAAACAAATCTCACTTCATTCAGCTCTCAAACAACTCGATCGTGCATCCGAATCCTGACGGTACCTATCCCACAAATGCTACAGGATTGATCATTTCTCATGACTATCATGCCCTCATTGAGCTTCTCAAAAGATACAAACCAATCTTGCTAGAGAGTCACATGATAAGTAGCGCCAGAATGTAGCATCCAATCCGATGCATCCGCATAGTTCACCTCTGGAGTAATCAATATAGAAAAGCAGGAATCATCTAAATCATCACCTCTAGCGACATTCACCTCATTGGCCTTCGGGCCCTTCTTCTTGTTATTCTCCTTCTCTCTAAGCTTCGGGCAATCTCTCTTCCAATGTCCTTGTTCTTTGCAGAAAGCACATTGGTTCTTTGCTAATTGATAGTGGCCTCTAGATTTTGACCTACCTCTATTGCCA
This sequence comes from Asparagus officinalis, assembly GCF_001876935.1. Taxonomy (NCBI): domain Eukaryota; kingdom Viridiplantae; phylum Streptophyta; class Magnoliopsida; order Asparagales; family Asparagaceae; genus Asparagus; species Asparagus officinalis. The sequence continues at coordinate 6,388 of NW_017973828.1, forward strand.
CCTCTCGGATATGGACTCCTTCCTCTCATCGACAAGGCCTCTCCTGAAGTACTAGCTCTGAAAGTCTCTTTGTCCTTCCTCCTCAGATCGTAATTCGTCAACGTATTAGTCACTTCACTATATGTGATGGAAGATCTACTGTTCAACAAAGTGAGCACGAATGTATCATACTCCTTATCGGGTAAGGAGCCTAACAAAATAATCGCCTTGTACTCATCCGTTATCTTCTCATCAATGTTACCAAGTCAGACAACAACTTTGTGTAGTTGTTCACATAATCCGCAAGTGAGGTACCCTTGGACATCTGGAATCTGAACAATTTTTGCAGTAAGTGCAAACGGTTCTCAACACTCTTCGTAAGATATTTGTTATTGAGAATCTCTCACATCTTCATTGCATATATCACGCCAATCATATCATATTTTAACTCTTATTCCAAACAAGACCTAATTATCCCACAAGCGTTTCGATTCATCTTGTCCCATATCGTCTCATCATATTTTGGCAGCCTCTCATAGACCATGATGGTCTCTTCCAAATTTTGAGCATTTAAAGCGTCCTGTACGTTGTTCATCCACAAACCAAAGTTGATTTAGCCATCGTACTTCACAAAACTAATCTTTATATTCTGAAGTACAACCAGAATTATACTCGTCATCGCCTTGCTGCTTTCACCAACTTCTTCTCCTATTACAAACTAACTCCAATTGTAAAGTAAAATTCGAACTTGATAGAATTGAGAAATTACCCAACTAAACCCTAGATAGGGTTCCAACATGATCTCTAACCACACGAGGAAAAGTGAGATCTCCAATGGCAACTCCGCAAAGCTATTTCCACCGAAACCTAGATCTCCAAGACCTAAGCTTCCAATAGCGAATCTTCCTCCACCCAATGCAAAACCCTAGATCTAAAAATCTAAGCTCTGATACCACTTGTTGCACGTCGTGCGGAAGTGTGCTCGCAAACCAACCAAGTCGGTGAGCGATGAGAGAAGAACCAAACACGAGTGCAATTCACAAAATTAACAATCAAAATCACACAAACATAGAGATTTTCGTGGTTCAGCAAATTACCTACGTCCGCAGGGAGAGGATAGGAAGATTTTACTATATGAAGGAGAAACAACGGGTTACAATCTCTCAAATAACTCTCAAAAAATAATCCAACCAATGATCTCACACTCCCTCACAATAATCTTCCTCACAAAACTACTCAAAACAATGTTAATTCTCTGGTTAAGAAACCCTAGAAACGTGTGTTTTTATTTATATCAAGACCCAATCTAAAACAGGCCAGGAAATAAATCAGGCCCGTATCAGCTTTTCGGTCAACCGTAGGGGTTGCACCGGTCGACCGGCCAGAGACAGATTCTAAGTTTCTATAATTTGCACGTTTTCGGTCAACCGGTCGAACTCGTTCGGTTGACCAAGCAGAGATAGGGTTTCAGACCATGTAATCCAACAGGTTGTCGGTCGACTGAGCCTATGTCGTCGGTCGACCGACCCGAGAGAAACCTGTAGTCTCTTCCCAGCTTCAAATTTCCTGTTTCTGTCATGTTTTCTACATCCAAATGCTTGTTTTTGTTTATTTTTAAGCCCACACACTTCCAAAAAGGATTTTTAACCTATAAACCCAAAGTTTAAGCTTTATTTATTTTAAAACTCACTTCCAAGTTTACTTTTAGACTCAAAAGTATTATAAAACTTTTATTTTTAAACTCAATTTGTATTTGACATATGATTTAAGCTACTATATTTCACTTTAATTTGCTATATATCTTTTCCAAGTGATTAGGGATGTGACATATTACACCAAATTCTTAAAACATTATATTTAAAATTCTACCATCATAGTTGGGTACTGAACTGTAGATAGGTATTTTTCTATATGCCCTAAGTTTGAACATCATTTATTTTTAAATTCATCCCCTTCTAAAATGAATTATTTCCCCATAAACCCAAAGTTTTAGCCCCATTTATTTTTAAATCTAGCTACTTCAAAAATCACTTTTACACTAGCAGTTTCCTATATAGGTAAATAGCTTTTGTTAATTTATAATTTTTTGTTGTGAGTGGCTAAGTTTAGGATGTATTCTTAAACCAAATATTTAAATTTTATATTTTTGCATTTTTCATGCTAATGAGCGTTATCGAGAACTTTATTTGCGTAGTAATGCAGATTGTATCCTCATTTACTTTTAATTTCACCCACTTCCTAAAAGGATCTTCTGCATATATGTTCAAAGTCTTACCTTCACTTATGTTTAAACATGTCATACTCTCAACTTCTTCTAGATCCCAAAATACGCCTTCAAACTAATGTTAAACCCACTTTATATTTTAATAGATTGATATACATTGTGAATTTCTATCATATATCTTTGTTCTAAAGCATTAGGAATATAATGTATTTTTGAACCAAATACTTAATTAGCCTATTTTTTGAATTTTATCACAGTAATATTGTGACACATAGAGATATTAACTTTTAGCCCTGTAAACCTAAAATATTATTCATATTCATTTTTGATATCACATTGCCTCTAAAAATATTTTTTTGTCTATAAACCCAAGTTCTATAGCCATTTATTTTTAAATCCGCATACTTCCAAAATCACTCCCACACAGGAAACATTCAATCAAATTATATTTAAATCCATTTTATATTTCAGCAGCTCCATATACAGTGTAGATTATTATTTTTTACTATTAATTTGCTATATTTTTACTCAGCTAAACCACTAAATTGTTATTTTTTTTAATTATCCCCCTAAACCGGTTTGATATTAAAAGTTTCTTCGATGACTTTTTAGTATTAAAAGTCAACCAAAAGTGCATATAGACCTATTTTTTCATCGTTGGACAAATTTATGCGAGTAAGTAGCATGTGACTTCACTCGATGTAATCTTAAGGGTGTTAGAAGGCTGAAGTGGCTATTTCTAGATGATGCCACAGAATTTTAGATGAGAACGTAGAGATTTAAGCTGGAGAAATCAACTAACCCCAAAAATAGCAAATACCAATTTGGTAAGTTAACTCATTTTTGTTCCAACTTTTAGATACGATGTATTTTAAATTAAATATTTAAATTATTTTTCGTTGTTGTCTCCATAATATTCTCACGGTATGGCGCGGGTCAAATTTGCTCGTTTATTTATAAAGTTTTTATGGCGATAAACATTCCTTTAACTATTTTCAGTGATTGGAAACCATAGTTCATGACGACAGGCTAGGGCATGGGGGCGCCATATTTCCGTGTTTGACTTTTGATTTCTTTGACCACCCTAAAGGCATCTGCTCACCGCCCTTAAGATTGTTGGGGTAAGGGCACCAGTCATGTGGTTTGATTGGTTCTGCAGAAGCTTCAAAATTTTGATACGGGCCCATGTTTGTTCCCATGGTTTCGTTGACAGGAAATTGTAAACAATTGAGGGGAATATGCAGTTGTTGGTAACTTATATTTAATTCCAGTTTTATATTTGGGAAAAATGTGTCAAAGCCCCCCCCCCAGCCCAAATTATTTTTTGGGTGACAAAGCCTCCAATACAACATTCACTTGTGTTTCAGCCCTTATTTAGCTTCCAAACACAATGCAGTGACAAACATTTGTTCAAAACCCAAAACTGTCATTGATCTATTTCGTTTCTTCTTCTTCTTTCTTCTTCTTCTTCTTCACTGCTTTAGCCTCTTAGTTTTTGGGTTTTTCCTTTGTTTTTTTCTTTCTTCTTCTTCACTTCTTTAGCCTCTTAGTCTTCTGAAGCACTCTGTTCATCTTACTT
>NW_017973829.1:0-10140 GCF_001876935.1 Asparagus officinalis
AGACGCTCCCGCAGTGTCAAAGAGAACACGACAAAGACGACGTCAACGTCTTGCTCGTCAGCTGGCCAAAGCTTTAGAGCCGATGGACGGGATCTGCTATAATGAAGATCTCAAGTTCAGACATCGCCAAGAGCAACAACGGCAAACGACCAGCCCCTCCTCCAAAGCGGAAACGAACAAATGGGTTCATGTCAAAAGAACCCGTTCTACTCTCGAGGAGCGAATCCAAAAGCGCCGCACCTTGCGTGCGCGTGCGATCTCGACCAGGTTGGACGACGTGGGGACGTCGCGTGGTGCAAGTGCAGAGGCGGCAACGGGGTCTTGGATTTTTGAACCGAAGGACCTGCAATCATTTATGAAAGAGGTTACCTTTCTGTACCCGTTTGGAGAGGCGGATCTGGAGGAGGAGGAAGAGAGGCCTTCTTTGAACCGTTGTTGATCGAGCTCGTGTTCTTCATTCACCCCGATCTTGAGTGCTGGTTGCGTCACGACGGCGTCGGTTGCGATGCCGTTGGCTCCCACTGTGGTCGCCAGTCTGTTTGCGGAAAAAGTTGCTGTATTCATTGCTGCATTCATTACAACTTCAATCGTTACAATGAAATAAAAAGATAGCCTTTTTATAAGACTGGTACACAATGAAAACAAAAGAAATACAACTCTTTTCAAACAAACGCAAGATCTGTTCATCATCTCTTGTTTGCGTGGGTCTTTTGCCTGTGACGGGGATGTTGATATCCGTGGACCACCGGGGCACTCAGATCTGGTCCGAGAAAATCGGGCAGAGTTTCGTCTATCCGCGGAGGGATTTAGAAACTTCTGATCCCGAAAAATCGGACAGAGCTTCGTCGATCCGCGGGGGATCTAAGAAGCTATGAAGCTTATATCTCGGCTAAAGCGAGACACCAGCTCTACTTAGTATCACCGCTAAGGGGCAATACTAAGGAAAAGAAAAAGGGGGAATGAAGAAGAAGGCTCCTTTGCTGCAGAAGGCTCGCTCACTCCTCGATCCGGCAGGGCTTCGCCTAGGCTCTCCAAAACTCCTCTCCTCTCTCTCTAGCCTTGCTCCAAGACCAAAATAATTCCAGCCCTTTGAAATGAAGGCCTAAGGGGCCTATTTATAGGAAACCAAGAGGGGGGGTGGTAAAAGGTGAGGACACACCCTTGGGGTGTCTTGGCGGCCAAAATCGTGAGGAACAGTTTATACTCTTGTACTCTTTGGAGTATTGAGGAACAGTTTATACTCTTGTACTCTTTGGAGTATTGAGGAACAGTTTATACTCTTGTACTCTTTGGAGTATTGAGGAACAGTTTATACTCTTGTACTCTTTGGAGTATTGAGGAACAGTTTATACTCTTGTACTCTTTGGAGTATTGAGGAACAGTTTATACTCTTGTACTCTTTGGAGTATTGAGGAACAGTTTATACTCTTGTACTCTTTGGAGTATTGAGGAACAGTTTATACTCTTGTACTCTTTGGAGTATTGAGGAACAGTTTATACTCTTGTACTCTTTGGAGTATTGAGGAACAGTTTATACTCTTGTACTCTTTGGAGTATTGAGGAACAGTTTATACTCTTGTACTCTTTGGAGTATTGAGGAACAGTTTATACTCTTGTACTCTTTGGAGTATTGAGGAACAGTTTATACTCTTGTACTCTTTGGAGTATTGAGGAACAGTTTATACTCTTGTACTCTTTGGAGTATTGAGGAACAGTTTATACTCTTGTACTCTTTGGAGTATTGAGGAACAGTTTATACTCTTGTACTCTTTGGAGTATTGAGGAACAGTTTATACTCTTGTACTCTTTGGAGTATTGAGGAACAGTTTATACTCTTGTACTCTTTGGAGTATTGAGGAACAGTTTATACTCTTGTACTCTTTGGAGTATTGAGGAACAGTTTATACTCTTGTACTCTTTGGAGTATTGAGGAACAGTTTATACTCTTGTACTCTTTGGAGTATTGAGGAACAGTTTATACTCTTGTACTCTTTGGAGTATTGAGGAACAGTTTATACTCTTGTACTCTTTGGAGTATTGAGGAACAGTTTATACTCTTGTACTCTTTGGAGTATTGAGGAACAGTTTATACTCTTGTACTCTTTGGAGTATTGAGGAACAGTTTATACTCTTGTACTCTTTGGAGTATTGAGGAACAGTTTATACTCTTGTACTCTTTGGAGTATTGAGGAACAGTTTATACTCTTGTACTCTTTGGAGTATTGAGGAACAGTTTATACTCTTGTACTCTTTGGAGTATTGAGGAACAGTTTATACTCTTGTACTCTTTGGAGTATTGAGGAACAGTTTATACTCTTGTACTCTTTGGAGTATTGAGGAACAGTTTATACTCTTGTACTCTTTGGAGTATTGAGGAACAGTTTATACTCTTGTACTCTTTGGAGTATTGAGGAACAGTTTATACTCTTGTACTCTTTGGAGTATTGAGGAACAGTTTATACTCTTGTACTCTTTGGAGTATTGAGGAACAGTTTATACTCTTGTACTCTTTGGAGTATTGAGGAACAGTTTATACTCTTGTACTCTTTGGAGTATTGAGGAACAGTTTATACTCTTGTACTCTTTGGAGTATTGAGGAACAGTTTATACTCTTGTACTCTTTGGAGTATTGAGGAACAGTTTATACTCTTGTACTCTTTGGAGTATTGAGGAACAGTTTATACTCTTGTACTCTTTGGAGTATTGAGGAACAGTTTATACTCTTGTACTCTTTGGAGTATTGAGGAACAGTTTATACTCTTGTACTCTTTGGAGTATTGAGGAACAGTTTATACTCTTGTACTCTTTGGAGTATTGAGGAACAGTTTATACTCTTGTACTCTTTGGAGTATTGAGGAACAGTTTATACTCTTGTACTCTTTGGAGTATTGAGGAACAGTTTATACTCTTGTACTCTTTGGAGTATTGAGGAACAGTTTATACTCTTGTACTCTTTGGAGTATTGAGGAACAGTTTATACTCTTGTACTCTTTGGAGTATTGAGGAACAGTTTATACTCTTGTACTCTTTGGAGTATTGAGGAACAGTTTATACTCTTGTACTCTTTGGAGTATTGAGGAACAGTTTATACTCTTGTACTCTTTGGAGTATTGAGGAACAGTTTATACTCTTGTACTCTTTGGAGTATTGAGGAACAGTTTATACTCTTGTACTCTTTGGAGTATTGAGGAACAGTTTATACTCTTGTACTCTTTGGAGTATTGAGGAACAGTTTATACTCTTGTACTCTTTGGAGTATTGAGGAACAGTTTATACTCTTGTACTCTTTGGAGTATTGAGGAACAGTTTATACTCTTGTACTCTTTGGAGTATTGAGGAACAGTTTATACTCTTGTACTCTTTGGAGTATTGAGGAACAGTTTATACTCTTGTACTCTTTGGAGTATTGAGGAACAGTTTATACTCTTGTACTCTTTGGAGTATTGAGGAACAGTTTATACTCTTGTACTCTTTGGAGTATTGAGGAACAGTTTATACTCTTGTACTCTTTGGAGTATTGAGGAACAGTTTATACTCTTGTACTCTTTGGAGTATTGAGGAACAGTTTATACTCTTGTACTCTTTGGAGTATTGAGGAACAGTTTATACTCTTGTACTCTTTGGAGTATTGAGGAACAGTTTATACTCTTGTACTCTTTGGAGTATTGAGGAACAGTTTATACTCTTGTACTCTTTGGAGTATTGAGGAACAGTTTATACTCTTGTACTCTTTGGAGTATTGAGGAACAGTTTATACTCTTGTACTCTTTGGAGTATTGAGGAACAGTTTATACTCTTGTACTCTTTGGAGTATTGAGGAACAGTTTATACTCTTGTACTCTTTGGAGTATTGAGGAACAGTTTATACTCTTGTACTCTTTGGAGTATTGAGGAACAGTTTATACTCTTGTACTCTTTGGAGTATTGAGGAACAGTTTATACTCTTGTACTCTTTGGAGTATTGAGGAACAGTTTATACTCTTGTACTCTTTGGAGTATTGAGGAACAGTTTATACTCTTGTACTCTTTGGAGTATTGAGGAACAGTTTATACTCTTGTACTCTTTGGAGTATTGAGGAACAGTTTATACTCTTGTACTCTTTGGAGTATTGAGGAACAGTTTATACTCTTGTACTCTTTGGAGTATTGAGGAACAGTTTATACTCTTGTACTCTTTGGAGTATTGAGGAACAGTTTATACTCTTGTACTCTTTGGAGTATTGAGGAACAGTTTATACTCTTGTACTCTTTGGAGTATTGAGGAACAGTTTATACTCTTGTACTCTTTGGAGTATTGAGGAACAGTTTATACTCTTGTACTCTTTGGAGTATTGAGGAACAGTTTATACTCTTGTACTCTTTGGAGTATTGAGGAACAGTTTATACTCTTGTACTCTTTGGAGTATTGAGGAACAGTTTATACTCTTGTACTCTTTGGAGTATTGAGGAACAGTTTATACTCTTGTACTCTTTGGAGTATTGAGGAACAGTTTATACTCTTGTACTCTTTGGAGTATTGAGGAACAGTTTATACTCTTGTACTCTTTGGAGTATTGAGGAACAGTTTATACTCTTGTACTCTTTGGAGTATTGAGGAACAGTTTATACTCTTGTACTCTTTGGAGTATTGAGGAACAGTTTATACTCTTGTACTCTTTGGAGTATTGAGGAACAGTTTATACTCTTGTACTCTTTGGAGTATTGAGGAACAGTTTATACTCTTGTACTCTTTGGAGTATTGAGGAACAGTTTATACTCTTGTACTCTTTGGAGTATTGAGGAACAGTTTATACTCTTGTACTCTTTGGAGTATTGAGGAACAGTTTATACTCTTGTACTCTTTGGAGTATTGAGGAACAGTTTATACTCTTGTACTCTTTGGAGTATTGAGGAACAGTTTATACTCTTGTACTCTTTGGAGTATTGCCGTTTTCAATCGGCTTACCCTAGCGTTATAACGCCGGCTTCAACCAAGGTCTGGATGTTATTCTTGAGAGCAAAGCATTCCTTGGTGGGGTGGAGGATCCTTCTGTGGTACTCGCAGTACGTTGGATCCGCAGAATCGCCATCTTCCTCTTGATGCGTGATGGGCGGGAGTTTGATTTTGTTGTTTTCGAGAAGGGTCTCGAAAATAGCTGGAACGTCTTCGTCTTTGAACGAGTACTCGTTTTGGAGCTCCTCGTCTGAATTCTCCTGTTGTTCCCAGGACTGCTGTTGTGACGTTTGATCATCGTCAATAACTGCTGCAGGTACGTCCTCTTCATCATGAGGTACGAGATCCGAATCCGGAGGATTAACCATCGGTTGGTTTCTCTCGATCTTCCGCCTTCTGATGAAGCGTTCAGCTTGTTCTCCTCGAGCCTTCAACTCTTTCCAGGTATTGAGCGGCTCTATTCCCATCACGTCCAAGATGTTAATGGACAAGTTGTTCTGACAAGTCTGCAAGAGGAATTCCTCCGTGACGGGATCCCTGCAGTTCATTGCCTGATTGCGGAAGCGTTTGATGAAGGTATCCACCGACTCTCCGCCTTTTTGTTTCTCGTCGAAGAGTGTCCTGATCGACACCTCGGTGTCATCATCGAAGAAATGGGCGAGAAACATGCCTTCCAAGTCCTCCCAGCTGTTGATGCTTCCGGGCTTGAGACGGCGGTACCAATCGAAGGCAGGCCCGCGAAGGGTGCCAACGAATGACCGAACCATCAAAGGCTCGTTGCCCGAGATTACTCCCAAGTGAGACTTGAAGTAGATCAGATGTTGAGTGGGCGAGCCCTTTCCGTTGAACGGCGTGAAGTTGATCAGGTTGAACTTCGCCGGATACGGGATCGAATCCCACTTTCTCGGGTAAGGACACGGAATGCCGGTCCTCTTCACCTCCCGAGCAGACATCAGGGCTTCGATTTTTCTTTCGAGCTCCTTTATCTTTTCGGCCTCACCCATATCCTGTTTTGGATAAGTTTCGAGAGGAATCATACGGCCACCCCCAGTGTTGTCACTACTGGTGGGTCCACCCCCAGCGCTATCATCACTGGTGGGTCCACCCCCAGCGCTGTTAATTTTAGTGGGGCCACCCCCAGTATTCTTGGGTGGTGCGTTGGCCATGACGATTTCGACCACCTCCGGCTCGCTGTTGACTGCAGCGTTCTGGGTGCGATGGTTGGACTCGACTAGCCGGTTCGACAGAGCTCGGATTCGTTGATCGTGCATTTGTCTCATCTCTTGCATAGCCACTTCCATTTCAAACTTGAAGATTTCCTTCTGCTTAGTCAGGGCCTCTTCAATGATTTTGGCTATCTGATCTGTATTGACCATGAGCACCTCTCGAGCTTGCCCTATGCTAGACGTTGTGTCGTCAGAAGCGAGAGCGGAATAGGAATCCGAGAGTTCATCATCGGAATGTACTCCCTCATGGATCCCACAGTAATTGTCATATCTGACGGCTTCTAGCTGAAGCTGAGCTGTTCCCGAATTGACCCTGCTTCCTGGAGAGGAATTAGGGTCGGAATCACTTGAAATGATTGGGGATTTTCCCTTGTTGACCATGTTGATAGTCACTTCTAGGGGTTCATCATCTCGAGCAATCGATCCTCTTTGGTGGGAACGCCTTGATTTGGGCTTTGTCGTTCCATCGGAGATTCTCTCGGATATCGAGACCCTCTGTGGAGCGGTCTTGGGGCAGCTACAGGCTGATAATACTGCCCTGATAATTTTGGTACACGGACAGTGAGAATCCGCTTCCCGGGTGTTTCTCTTTCGAGATTCATCCGCACCCCCAGCCCGATAGTACAACTCATCGACGTTGCCGTCGGAGTAACCTATCGGCTGCTCACATGGGTTCTCAGGTATAACGCGTTCGTTTGTCGGACGCGTCTTCTTCTGAGTAATCATTGCCTTGTTGGCCTCCGCAAGAGTCGCACGTTTGGAATCACTCCTTTGTGAGGGTGAAACCTTAACGGGCTCTTGGTCCTTTGCACGCACCGCCGAGCTGGTTGTTGCAAAGATCGATTTGTTAGGAGATTGCGCACGACCCCCAGTCTGGATGTTGGCTTGAAGCTCCTTCAGCGATCTCCAGCTTTCCTTGACAAGCGCTTTTCCTCGATTCTCGGGTAGAGCGTCGATACGGTTGTTCAGAGGATTCTTGAACTTGGGGAAATCCACGCTGCGGTGGGGCTTTACCGAAGGTTCGGGACCTGAAATGGACGAAGGTTGGAGAGCAATATTACCTGCTTTTACCTTAGGCGTCGATTTGGCCTTCGGCATCCAAACTCGTTCGGATTTCGGCGATCTCTTAACTGCCTCTCCCTTTAGCATTTCTCGTGCTTTTTGGACTAGGGCTCGGGCATGCGCACGCAAGGCGCGACGCTTCTGGATTCGCTCCTCGAGAGTAGAACGGGTTCTTTTGACTTGAACCCATTTGTTCGTTTCTTCTTCGGAGGAGGGGCTGGTTGTTTGCCGTGGTTGCTCCTGGCGTTGCCTGGATTTTAGATCTACGTTATAGCGGATCCCATCCATCGGCTCCAAAGCTTCGGCCAGCTGTCGAGCAAGACGTTGACGCTGTCTTTGTCGTGCTCTCTTTGATAATGCCGGAGCGTCTTCAGAAGTCATCTCCTCGGCGGAAGAGGAATCCGGATCTGCGATCTCGACCAGGTTGGACGACGTGGGGACGTCGCGTGGTGCAAGTGCAGAGGCGGCAACGGGGTCTTGGATTTTTGAACCGAAGGACCTGCAATCATTTATGAAAGAGGTTACCTTTCTGTACCCGTTTGGAGAGGCGGATCTGGAGGAGGAGGAAGAGAGGCCTTCTTTGAACCGTTGTTGATCGAGCTCGTGTTCTTCATTCGCCCCGATCTTGAGTGCTGGTTGCGTCACGACGGCGTCGGTTGCGATGCCGTTGGCTCCCACTGTGGTCGCCAGTCTGTTTGCGGAAAAAGTTGCTGTATTCATTGCTGCATTCATTACAACTTCAATCGTTACAATGAAATAAAAAGATAGCCTTTTTATAAGACCGGTACACAATGAAAACAAAAGAAATACAACTCTTTTCAAACAAACGCAAGATCTGTTTGTCATCTCTTGCTTGCGTGGGTCTTTTGCCTGTGACGGGGATGTTGATATCCGTGGACCACCGGGGCACTCAGATCTGGTCCGGATAAATCGGACAGAGTTTCGTTGATCCGCGTGAGATCTAGAAACTTTCTGATCCGGATAAATCGGACAGAGCTTCGTTTATCCGCGGGGGATATAGAAGCAGAGCTTCGTCGATCCGCGTGAGATCTAGAAGCTATAAGCGTATACCTCGGCTAAAGCGAGGTAATAGCTCTTCTTAGTATCAACGCTAAGGCCGATACTAAGGATCTGACGGGCGATGAAGGCTCTGATCAAGGCCTCTCCTCCTCTTGTTGAAGCACACGGGCACTCTTCACTGCAGCAGGGCTTCGCCAAGCTCTCCAAAAAAAAATCCCCTTTAATCAAGGCACCAATGGGTCCTATTTATAGGAAACCAAGAGAGGGGGGGGCATCAAAAGAATGAGGACACCCCTTGGGGTGTCTCAAGAAATCCGAGACACCCCTAGGGGTGTCTCGGATTTCTTGAGACACCCTAGGGGTGTCCGAGCCCCTACCTACCCCCTACCTACTCCTATATGCCTATAAATAGACCCCTAGCTAGAGAGAGAGGGGGAGGATTTTTGGAGAGCTTGGCGAAGCCCTGCTGCAGTGAAGAGTGCCCGTGTGCTTCAACAAGAGGAGGAGAGGTCTTGATCAGAGCCTTCATCACCCGTCCGAGCCTTAGTATTAGCCTTTAGAGTTAATACTAAGAAGAGCTAATACCTCGCTTTAGCCGAGGTATACGCTTATAGCTTCTAGATCTCACGCGGATCGACGAAGTTCTGCTTCTATATCCCTCCGCGGATAGACGAAGCTCTGCCCGATTTTCTCGGAACAGATCTGATTGCCCCGGTGGTCCACGGATATCAACGTCCCCGTCACAGGCCAAAGACCCACGCAAGCAAGAGATGACAAACAGCTCTTGCGTTTGTTTGAAAGGAGTTGCATTTATTTTGTTTTCATTGTGTACCGGTCTTATAAAAAGACTATCTTTTTATTTCATTGTAACGATCAAAGTTGTAATGAATGCAGCAATGAATACAGCGACTTTTTCCGCAAACAAGCTGGCGACCACAGTGGGAGCCAACGGCATCGCAACCGACGCCGTCGTGACGCAACCGGCATTCAAGATCCGGGTGAATGAAGAACACGAGCTCGATCAACAACAGTTCAAAGAAGGCCTCTCTTCCTCCTCCTCCAGATCCGCCTCTCCAAACGGGTACAGAAAGGTAACCTCTTTCATAAATGTTTGCAGGTCCTTCGGCTCAAAAATCCAAGATCCCGTTGTCGCCGCTGCACTTGCGCCACGTGACGTCCCCGCGTCGTCCAACGTGGTCGAGATCGCAGATCCGGACTCCTCCTCTGTACTTGCACCACGTGACGTCCCCGCGTCGTCCAACGTGGTCGAGATCGCAGATCCGGACTCCTCTTCCGCCGAGGAGATGGCTTCCGAAGACGCTCCGGCATTATCAAAGAGAGCACGACAAAGACAGCGTCAACGTCTTGCTCGACAGCTGGCCGAGGCTTTGGAGCCAATGGATGGGATCCGCTATAACGTGGATCTAAAATCCAGGCAACGCCAGGAGCAACCACGGCAAACAACCAGCCCCTCCTCCGAAGCAGAAACAAACAAATGGGTTCATGTCAAAAGAACCCGTTCTACTCTCGAGGAGCGAATCCAGAAGCGCCGCGCCTTGCGTGCGCATGCCCGAGCCCTGGTCCAAAAAGCACGAGAAATGCTAAAGGGACGAGGTCCGAACAAGTTTGGGTGCCAAAGGCCAAAACAACGCCTAAGGTAAAAGCAGGTAATATTGCTCTCCAACCTTCGTCAATTTCAGATCCTGAACCTCCGGTAAAGCCCCACCGCAGCGGAGATTTCACCATGATTAAGATTCCTCTGGAAGATCGTATCGGCACTCTACCCGAGAATCGAGGAAAAGCGCTGTAGGCATATAAAATTGCTTATAGGTCCCTGTTTGCGGAAAAAGTTGCTGTATTCATTGCTGCATTCATTACAACTTCAATCGTTACAATGAA
>NW_017973830.1:0-10124 GCF_001876935.1 Asparagus officinalis
TCACTGTCCGTGTACCAAATTTATCAGGGCAGTATTATCAACCTGTAGCTGCCCCAAGACCGCTCCACAAAGGGTCTCAATATTCGAGGGAATTTCCGATGGAATGATGAAGCCCAAATCAAGGCATTCCCACCAAAGAGGATCGGTTGATCGAGATGATGAACTCCTAGAAGTTACCATCAACATGGTCAACAAGGGAAATTCCCCAATCATTTCAAGTAGTTCCGACCCTAATTTCTCTCTAGGAAGCAGGGTCAATTCGGGAATAGCGCTAGAAGCCGTCAGATATGACAATTACTGTGGAGTCCATGAGGGAGTACATTCCGATGATGAACTCTCGGATTCCTATTCCGCTCTCGCTTCTGACGAGACAACGTCTAGCATAGGACAAGCTCGAGAGGTGCTCATGGTCAATACAGATCAGATAGCCAAAATCATTGAAGAGGCCCTGACTAAGCAGAAGGAAATCTTCAAGTTTGAAATGGAAGTGGCTATGCAAGAGATGAGACAAATGCACGATCAACGAATCCGAGCTTTGTCAAATCAGCTAGTGGAATCCAGCCATCGCATCCAGAACGCCGCAGTTGGCAACAATCCGGAGGTGGTTGAAATCGTCATGGCCGACGCACCGCCCAAGAATACTGGGGGTGGCCCCACTAAAAATAACAACACTGGGGGTGGACCCACCAGTAGTGACAACACTGGAGGTGGCCGTATGATTCCTCTCGAAACTTATCCAAAACAGGATATGGGTGAGGCCGAGAAGATAAAGAAGCTCGAAAGAAAAATCGAAGCCCTGATGTCTGTTCGGGAGGTGAAGAGGACCGGCATTCCGTGTCCTTACCCGAAAGAGTGGGATTCGATCCCGTACCCGGCAAAGTTCAACCTAATCAACTTCACGCCGTTCAACGGAAAGGGCTCGCCCACTCAACATCTGATCTACTTCAAGTCTCACTTGGGAGTAATCTCGGGCAACGAGCCTTTGATGGTTCGGTCATTCGTTGGCACCATTCGCGGGCCTGCCTTCGATTGGTACCGCCGTCTCAAGCCCGGAAGCATCAACAGCTGGGAGGACTTGGAAAGCACGTTTCTCGCCCATTTCTTCGATGATGACACCGAGGTGTCGATCAGGACACTCTTCGATGAGAAACAAAAAGGCGGAGAGTCGGTGGATACCTTCATCAAACGCTTCCGCAATCAGGCAATGAACTGCAGGGATCCCGTCACGGAGGAATTCCTCTTGCAGACTTGTCAGAACAACTTGTCCATTAACATCTTGGACGTGATGGGAATAGAGCCGCTCAATACCTGGAAAGAGTTGAAGGCTCGAGGAGAACAGGCTGAACGCTTCATCAGAAGGCGAAAGGTCGAGAGAAACCAACCGATGGTTAATCCTCTGGATTCGGATCTCGTACCTCATGATGAAGGGGACGTACCTGCAACGGTTATTGACGATAATCAAACGTCACAACAGCAGTCCTGGGAACAACAGGAGAATTCAGACGAGGAACTCCAAAACGAGTACTCGTTCAAAGACGAAGACGTTCCAGCTATCTTCGAGACCCTTCTCGAAAACAACAAAATCAAACTCCCGCCCATCACGCATCAAGAGGAAGATGGCGATTCTGCGGATCCAACGTACTGCGAGTACCACAGAAGGATCCTCCACCCCACCAAGGAATGCTTTGCTCTCAAGAATAACATCCAGACCTTGGTTGAAGCCGGCGTTATAACGCTAGGGTAAGCCAATTGAAAACGGCAATACTCCAAAGAGTACAAGAGTATAAACTGTTCCTCAATACTCCAAAGAGTACAAGAGTATAAACTGTTCCTCAATACTCCAAAGAGTACAAGAGTATAAACTGTTCCTCAATACTCCAAAGAGTACAAGAGTATAAACTGTTCCTCAATACTCCAAAGAGTACAAGAGTATAAACTGTTCCTCAATACTCCAAAGAGTACAAGAGTATAAACTGTTCCTCAATACTCCAAAGAGTACAAGAGTATAAACTGTTCCTCAATACTCCAAAGAGTACAAGAGTATAAACTGTTCCTCAATACTCCAAAGAGTACAAGAGTATAAACTGTTCCTCAATACTCCAAAGAGTACAAGAGTATAAACTGTTCCTCAATACTCCAAAGAGTACAAGAGTATAAACTGTTCCTCAATACTCCAAAGAGTACAAGAGTATAAACTGTTCCTCAATACTCCAAAGAGTACAAGAGTATAAACTGTTCCTCAATACTCCAAAGAGTACAAGAGTATAAACTGTTCCTCAATACTCCAAAGAGTACAAGAGTATAAACTGTTCCTCAATACTCCAAAGAGTACAAGAGTATAAACTGTTCCTCAATACTCCAAAGAGTACAAGAGTATAAACTGTTCCTCAATACTCCAAAGAGTACAAGAGTATAAACTGTTCCTCAATACTCCAAAGAGTACAAGAGTATAAACTGTTCCTCAATACTCCAAAGAGTACAAGAGTATAAACTGTTCCTCAATACTCCAAAGAGTACAAGAGTATAAACTGTTCCTCAATACTCCAAAGAGTACAAGAGTATAAACTGTTCCTCAATACTCCAAAGAGTACAAGAGTATAAACTGTTCCTCAATACTCCAAAGAGTACAAGAGTATAAACTGTTCCTCAATACTCCAAAGAGTACAAGAGTATAAACTGTTCCTCAATACTCCAAAGAGTACAAGAGTATAAACTGTTCCTCAATACTCCAAAGAGTACAAGAGTATAAACTGTTCCTCAATACTCCAAAGAGTACAAGAGTATAAACTGTTCCTCAATACTCCAAAGAGTACAAGAGTATAAACTGTTCCTCAATACTCCAAAGAGTACAAGAGTATAAACTGTTCCTCAATACTCCAAAGAGTACAAGAGTATAAACTGTTCCTCAATACTCCAAAGAGTACAAGAGTATAAACTGTTCCTCAATACTCCAAAGAGTACAAGAGTATAAACTGTTCCTCAATACTCCAAAGAGTACAAGAGTATAAACTGTTCCTCAATACTCCAAAGAGTACAAGAGTATAAACTGTTCCTCAATACTCCAAAGAGTACAAGAGTATAAACTGTTCCTCAATACTCCAAAGAGTACAAGAGTATAAACTGTTCCTCAATACTCCAAAGAGTACAAGAGTATAAACTGTTCCTCAATACTCCAAAGAGTACAAGAGTATAAACTGTTCCTCAATACTCCAAAGAGTACAAGAGTATAAACTGTTCCTCAATACTCCAAAGAGTACAAGAGTATAAACTGTTCCTCAATACTCCAAAGAGTACAAGAGTATAAACTGTTCCTCAATACTCCAAAGAGTACAAGAGTATAAACTGTTCCTCAATACTCCAAAGAGTACAAGAGTATAAACTGTTCCTCAATACTCCAAAGAGTACAAGAGTATAAACTGTTCCTCAATACTCCAAAGAGTACAAGAGTATAAACTGTTCCTCAATACTCCAAAGAGTACAAGAGTATAAACTGTTCCTCAATACTCCAAAGAGTACAAGAGTATAAACTGTTCCTCAATACTCCAAAGAGTACAAGAGTATAAACTGTTCCTCAATACTCCAAAGAGTACAAGAGTATAAACTGTTCCTCAATACTCCAAAGAGTACAAGAGTATAAACTGTTCCTCAATACTCCAAAGAGTACAAGAGTATAAACTGTTCCTCAATACTCCAAAGAGTACAAGAGTATAAACTGTTCCTCAATACTCCAAAGAGTACAAGAGTATAAACTGTTCCTCAATACTCCAAAGAGTACAAGAGTATAAACTGTTCCTCAATACTCCAAAGAGTACAAGAGTATAAACTGTTCCTCAATACTCCAAAGAGTACAAGAGTATAAACTGTTCCTCAATACTCCAAAGAGTACAAGAGTATAAACTGTTCCTCAATACTCCAAAGAGTACAAGAGTATAAACTGTTCCTCAATACTCCAAAGAGTACAAGAGTATAAACTGTTCCTCAATACTCCAAAGAGTACAAGAGTATAAACTGTTCCTCAATACTCCAAAGAGTACAAGAGTATAAACTGTTCCTCAATACTCCAAAGAGTACAAGAGTATAAACTGTTCCTCAATACTCCAAAGAGTACAAGAGTATAAACTGTTCCTCAATACTCCAAAGAGTACAAGAGTATAAACTGTTCCTCAATACTCCAAAGAGTACAAGAGTATAAACTGTTCCTCAATACTCCAAAGAGTACAAGAGTATAAACTGTTCCTCAATACTCCAAAGAGTACAAGAGTATAAACTGTTCCTCAATACTCCAAAGAGTACAAGAGTATAAACTGTTCCTCAATACTCCAAAGAGTACAAGAGTATAAACTGTTCCTCAATACTCCAAAGAGTACAAGAGTATAAACTGTTCCTCAATACTCCAAAGAGTACAAGAGTATAAACTGTTCCTCAATACTCCAAAGAGTACAAGAGTATAAACTGTTCCTCAATACTCCAAAGAGTACAAGAGTATAAACTGTTCCTCAATACTCCAAAGAGTACAAGAGTATAAACTGTTCCTCAATACTCCAAAGAGTACAAGAGTATAAACTGTTCCTCAATACTCCAAAGAGTACAAGAGTATAAACTGTTCCTCAATACTCCAAAGAGTACAAGAGTATAAACTGTTCCTCAATACTCCAAAGAGTACAAGAGTATAAACTGTTCCTCAATACTCCAAAGAGTACAAGAGTATAAACTGTTCCTCAATACTCCAAAGAGTACAAGAGTATAAACTGTTCCTCAATACTCCAAAGAGTACAAGAGTATAAACTGTTCCTCAATACTCCAAAGAGTACAAGAGTATAAACTGTTCCTCAATACTCCAAAGAGTACAAGAGTATAAACTGTTCCTCAATACTCCAAAGAGTACAAGAGTATAAACTGTTCCTCAATACTCCAAAGAGTACAAGAGTATAAACTGTTCCTCAATACTCCAAAGAGTACAAGAGTATAAACTGTTCCTCAATACTCCAAAGAGTACAAGAGTATAAACTGTTCCTCAATACTCCAAAGAGTACAAGAGTATAAACTGTTCCTCAATACTCCAAAGAGTACAAGAGTATAAACTGTTCCTCAATACTCCAAAGAGTACAAGAGTATAAACTGTTCCTCAATACTCCAAAGAGTACAAGAGTATAAACTGTTCCTCAATACTCCAAAGAGTACAAGAGTATAAACTGTTCCTCAATACTCCAAAGAGTACAAGAGTATAAACTGTTCCTCAATACTCCAAAGAGTACAAGAGTATAAACTGTTCCTCAATACTCCAAAGAGTACAAGAGTATAAACTGTTCCTCAATACTCCAAAGAGTACAAGAGTATAAACTGTTCCTCAATACTCCAAAGAGTACAAGAGTATAAACTGTTCCTCAATACTCCAAAGAGTACAAGAGTATAAACTGTTCCTCAATACTCCAAAGAGTACAAGAGTATAAACTGTTCCTCAATACTCCAAAGAGTACAAGAGTATAAACTGTTCCTCAATACTCCAAAGAGTACAAGAGTATAAACTGTTCCTCAATACTCCAAAGAGTACAAGAGTATAAACTGTTCCTCAATACTCCAAAGAGTACAAGAGTATAAACTGTTCCTCAATACTCCAAAGAGTACAAGAGTATAAACTGTTCCTCAATACTCCAAAGAGTACAAGAGTATAAACTGTTCCTCAATACTCCAAAGAGTACAAGAGTATAAACTGTTCCTCAATACTCCAAAGAGTACAAGAGTATAAACTGTTCCTCAATACTCCAAAGAGTACAAGAGTATAAACTGTTCCTCAATACTCCAAAGAGTACAAGAGTATAAACTGTTCCTCAATACTCCAAAGAGTACAAGAGTATAAACTGTTCCTCAATACTCCAAAGAGTACAAGAGTATAAACTGTTCCTCAATACTCCAAAGAGTACAAGAGTATAAACTGTTCCTCAATACTCCAAAGAGTACAAGAGTATAAACTGTTCCTCAATACTCCAAAGAGTACAAGAGTATAAACTGTTCCTCAATACTCCAAAGAGTACAAGAGTATAAACTGTTCCTCAATACTCCAAAGAGTACAAGAGTATAAACTGTTCCTCAATACTCCAAAGAGTACAAGAGTATAAACTGTTCCTCAATACTCCAAAGAGTACAAGAGTATAAACTGTTCCTCAATACTCCAAAGAGTACAAGAGTATAAACTGTTCCTCAATACTCCAAAGAGTACAAGAGTATAAACTGTTCCTCAATACTCCAAAGAGTACAAGAGTATAAACTGTTCCTCAATACTCCAAAGAGTACAAGAGTATAAACTGTTCCTCAATACTCCAAAGAGTACAAGAGTATAAACTGTTCCTCAATACTCCAAAGAGTACAAGAGTATAAACTGTTCCTCAATACTCCAAAGAGTACAAGAGTATAAACTGTTCCTCAATACTCCAAAGAGTACAAGAGTATAAACTGTTCCTCAATACTCCAAAGAGTACAAGAGTATAAACTGTTCCTCAATACTCCAAAGAGTACAAGAGTATAAACTGTTCCTCAATACTCCAAAGAGTACAAGAGTATAAACTGTTCCTCAATACTCCAAAGAGTACAAGAGTATAAACTGTTCCTCAATACTCCAAAGAGTACAAGAGTATAAACTGTTCCTCAATACTCCAAAGAGTACAAGAGTATAAACTGTTCCTCAATACTCCAAAGAGTACAAGAGTATAAACTGTTCCTCAATACTCCAAAGAGTACAAGAGTATAAACTGTTCCTCAATACTCCAAAGAGTACAAGAGTATAAACTGTTCCTCAATACTCCAAAGAGTACAAGAGTATAAACTGTTCCTCAATACTCCAAAGAGTACAAGAGTATAAACTGTTCCTCAATACTCCAAAGAGTACAAGAGTATAAACTGTTCCTCAATACTCCAAAGAGTACAAGAGTATAAACTGTTCCTCAATACTCCAAAGAGTACAAGAGTATAAACTGTTCCTCAATACTCCAAAGAGTACAAGAGTATAAACTGTTCCTCAATACTCCAAAGAGTACAAGAGTATAAACTGTTCCTCAATACTCCAAAGAGTACAAGAGTATAAACTGTTCCTCAATACTCCAAAGAGTACAAGAGTATAAACTGTTCCTCAATACTCCAAAGAGTACAAGAGTATAAACTGTTCCTCAATACTCCAAAGAGTACAAGAGTATAAACTGTTCCTCAATACTCCAAAGAGTACAAGAGTATAAACTGTTCCTCAATACTCCAAAGAGTACAAGAGTATAAACTGTTCCTCAATACTCCAAAGAGTACAAGAGTATAAACTGTTCCTCAATACTCCAAAGAGTACAAGAGTATAAACTGTTCCTCAATACTCCAAAGAGTACAAGAGTATAAACTGTTCCTCAATACTCCAAAGAGTACAAGAGTATAAACTGTTCCTCAATACTCCAAAGAGTACAAGAGTATAAACTGTTCCTCAATACTCCAAAGAGTACAAGAGTATAAACTGTTCCTCAATACTCCAAAGAGTACAAGAGTATAAACTGTTCCTCAATACTCCAAAGAGTACAAGAGTATAAACTGTTCCTCAATACTCCAAAGAGTACAAGAGTATAAACTGTTCCTCAATACTCCAAAGAGTACAAGAGTATAAACTGTTCCTCAATACTCCAAAGAGTACAAGAGTATAAACTGTTCCTCAATACTCCAAAGAGTACAAGAGTATAAACTGTTCCTCAATACTCCAAAGAGTACAAGAGTATAAACTGTTCCTCAATACTCCAAAGAGTACAAGAGTATAAACTGTTCCTCAATACTCCAAAGAGTACAAGAGTATAAACTGTTCCTCAATACTCCAAAGAGTACAAGAGTATAAACTGTTCCTCAATACTCCAAAGAGTACAAGAGTATAAACTGTTCCTCAATACTCCAAAGAGTACAAGAGTATAAACTGTTCCTCAATACTCCAAAGAGTACAAGAGTATAAACTGTTCCTCAATACTCCAAAGAGTACAAGAGTATAAACTGTTCCTCAATACTCCAAAGAGTACAAGAGTATAAACTGTTCCTCAATACTCCAAAGAGTACAAGAGTATAAACTGTTCCTCAATACTCCAAAGAGTACAAGAGTATAAACTGTTCCTCAATACTCCAAAGAGTACAAGAGTATAAACTGTTCCTCAATACTCCAAAGAGTACAAGAGTATAAACTGTTCCTCAATACTCCAAAGAGTACAAGAGTATAAACTGTTCCTCAATACTCCAAAGAGTACAAGAGTATAAACTGTTCCTCAATACTCCAAAGAGTACAAGAGTATAAACTGTTCCTCAATACTCCAAAGAGTACAAGAGTATAAACTGTTCCTCAATACTCCAAAGAGTACAAGAGTATAAACTGTTCCTCAATACTCCAAAGAGTACAAGAGTATAAACTGTTCCTCAATACTCCAAAGAGTACAAGAGTATAAACTGTTCCTCAATACTCCAAAGAGTACAAGAGTATAAACTGTTCCTCAATACTCCAAAGAGTACAAGAGTATAAACTGTTCCTCAATACTCCAAAGAGTACAAGAGTATAAACTGTTCCTCAATACTCCAAAGAGTACAAGAGTATAAACTGTTCCTCAATACTCCAAAGAGTACAAGAGTATAAACTGTTCCTCAATACTCCAAAGAGTACAAGAGTATAAACTGTTCCTCAATACTCCAAAGAGTACAAGAGTATAAACTGTTCCTCAATACTCCAAAGAGTACAAGAGTATAAACTGTTCCTCAATACTCCAAAGAGTACAAGAGTATAAACTGTTCCTCAATACTCCAAAGAGTACAAGAGTATAAACTGTTCCTCAATACTCCAAAGAGTACAAGAGTATAAACTGTTCCTCAATACTCCAAAGAGTACAAGAGTATAAACTGTTCCTCAATACTCCAAAGAGTACAAGAGTATAAACTGTTCCTCAATACTCCAAAGAGTACAAGAGTATAAACTGTTCCTCAATACTCCAAAGAGTACAAGAGTATAAACTGTTCCTCAATACTCCAAAGAGTACAAGAGTATAAACTGTTCCTCAATACTCCAAAGAGTACAAGAGTATAAACTGTTCCTCAATACTCCAAAGAGTACAAGAGTATAAACTGTTCCTCAATACTCCAAAGAGTACAAGAGTATAAACTGTTCCTCAATACTCCAAAGAGTACAAGAGTATAAACTGTTCCTCAATACTCCAAAGAGTACAAGAGTATAAACTGTTCCTCAATACTCCAAAGAGTACAAGAGTATAAACTGTTCCTCTCCAACCTTCGTCAATTTCAGATACCGAACCTCTGGAAAAGCCCCACCGCAGCGTGGATTTCCCCAAGTCTAGGAATCCTCTGAACAACCGTATCGATGCTCTACCCGAGAATCGAGGAAAAGCGCTTGTCAAGGAAAGCTGGGGATCGTTGAAGGAGCTTCGAGCCAACATCCAGACTGGGGGTCGTACACGATCTCCTAACAAATCGATCTTTGCAACAACCAGCTCGGCGGTGCGTGCAAAGGACCAAGAGCCCGTTAAGGTTTCACCCTCACAAAGGAGTGATTCCAAACGTGCGACTCTTACAGAGGCCAACAAGGCAATGTTTACTCAGAAGAAGACGCGTCGAACAAACGAACGCGTTATACCTGAGAACCCATGTGAGCAGCCGATAGGTTACTCCGACGGCAACGTCGATGAGTTGTACTATCGGGCTGGGGGTGCGGATGAATCTCGAAAGAGAAACACCCGGGAAGCGGATTCTCACTGTCCGTGTACCAAAATTATCAGGGCAGTATTATCAGCCTGTAGCTGCCCCAAGACCGCTCCACAGAGGGTCTCGATATTCGAGGGAATCTCCGATGGAACGACAAAAAGAGGATCGGTTGATCGAGATGATGAACTCCTAGAAGTTACCATCAACATGGTCAACAAGGGAAATTCCCCAATCATTTCAAGTAGTTCCGACCCTAATTTCTCTCTAGGAAGCAGGGTCGATTCGGGAATAGCTCAGCTTCATCTAGAAGCCGTCGGATATAACAACGACCATGGAGTCCATGAAGAAGTCCATTCCGATGATGAATTCTCGGATTCCCATTCCGCGCTCGCCTCTGACGACACAACGTCTAGCAT
>NW_017973831.1:0-10117 GCF_001876935.1 Asparagus officinalis
GCAAACGTACGAGTATAAACTGTGTTGATGGCGATCCGTAAACCCTAAGGTCAACGCCGGTCAACGCGTAACCCCAGGTCAACGCCAGTCAACGCGTTGCAACACAAGTCAACGTTTGACAATTCGAAACCCTAAGGGTCAACGCTGGTCAACGCGTAACCCTAGGTCAACGCCAGTCAACGCGTTGCAACAAAAGTCGACGTTCGACGATTCAAAACCCTAAGGGTCAACGCCGGTCAACGCGTAACCCGAGGTCAACGCCAGTCAATGCGTTGCAACAAAAGTCGACGTTCGACGATTCAAAACCCTAAGGGTCAACGCCGGTCAACGCGTAACCCTAGGTCAACGCCAGTCAACGCGTTGCAATCAGAGTCAACACACGATGATCCGAAACCCCAAGCCAGCACGATGTGGCGGAGGGAGTTCAAAGTCAACTCAATGACACGAGCCAAACTCAATTCATCAGCTGCAAAATCGAGACTCCGACGACGGCCAAGCGATAAACGCAGCGCCGGAAGAACTTCGGCTATTCGTCAAAGCATCGAATAGACCGGAAATCGAAGGAGCCAAGAGTTGAAGCTAACTACAGGTCCTTACGCTGACTGAAGGCTAGACCAATCACATCCAAAGTCTAGACATCCTGGCCTGATAAAACTCAATTTGCTGTTGAGCTTCCAAGCGCTTTGTAGGCATCGAAAATTGCCTATAGGTCTCCACGAACGGTTCAGTGTTAGAGAGCGACGATGAACGTCACCATCCGATCCACAGGAGTTCAATTGACGTCGACGAACGACTGAAGTGAATCGATGAGCTACATGAGCGGATAGGATTTCGGAACAACGAAGACCCGGACCGATCGAGAACCCGGCACTGTTCACCAAGAGGACAACGCCCTTCGAGTCTCGTTCATTTCACAGATAATCCAACCATTGGAACAGATAGAACTCTTCGTCAAGCATCCAACGCACTTGGAATCACTCAAATCCGAGTTCGGACGAAGAGTTTACGGCAAAAACAATCGGATGCACCCCGGAATGTCTCAGGAGTTCCAAAACACCCCCAGGGGTGTCTCAGAAATTCCGAGACACCCCAGGGGTGTCTCGGAATTTCCAAGACACCCTAGGGGTGTCTCGGAAAATCCGAGACACCCCAAGGGTGTCTCGGAAATTCCGAGACTCGGAAATTCCGAGACACCCTAGGGTGTCTCGGAAATTCCGAAACACCCCAAGGGTGTCTCGGAATTTCTGAGACACCCTAGGGTGTCTCGGATTCTTGGAGACACCCCAAGGGTGTCTCAGATCTGTGGAGACACCCCAGGGGTGTCTCGGATTAGTGGAGACGCTCCAAGCCCCCATTTGCCTATAAATAGCAACCCTTGGGCTCATTTTAGAAGGGGGAGGATTTTTGGAGAGCTTGGCGAAGCCCTGCTGCAGTGAAGAGTGCCCGTGTGCTTCAACAAGGAGAGGAGAGTTCTTCATCAGAGCCTTCATCACCCGTTCCCCCTGATCCTTGGTATTAGCCTTTAGCGTTAATACTAAGAAGAGCTAATACCTCGCTTTAGCCGAGGTATACGCTTATAGCTTCTAGATCTCACGCGGATCGACGAAGCTCTGTCCGATATTTCTGGATCAGAAGTTTCTAGATCTCACGCGGATCGACGAAGCTCTGTCCGATTTATCCGGAACGGATCTGATTGCCCCGGTGGTCCCGCCACGACCAGCATCGGAATCCTCCTCTCGATCTCCAATTAACGGATGGGTTCGTGTCCAAAGAACCCGCTCTACTCTCGAGGAGCGAATCCAGAAGCGTCGCGCCTTGCGTGCGCATGCCCGGACCCTTATGCGAAAAGCACAAGAAACGCAAAGGGAAAAGGCAGTTAAGAGATCGGCGAGATCCAAACGAGTTTGGGTGCCAAAGGCCAAATCAACGCCTAAGGCAAAAGCAGGCGACGTTGTTCTCCGGCCTTCGTCATCTTCAGATCCCGAACCTCCGTTAAAGCCCCACCGCAACGCAGATCTCCCCAAGTTTAGGATTCCTCTAAAAAATCGTATCGGTGCCTTGCCCGAGAATCGAGGAAAAGCGCTTGTTAAGGAAATCTGGAGATCGTTGAAGGAGTTTCGAGCAAACATCCAGACCGGAGGTCGTACGCGACCTCCTAACAAATTGATTTCAGCTACGGCCCGCTTGGCGGTGCGTGCAGAAAATCAGGAGCCCGTTAAGGTTTCACCCTCACAAAGGTGTGATTCCAAACGCGTGACTCCTGTAAATGCCAACAAGGCAATGTTTACTCAGAGGAAAACGCGTCGGACAGATGAACGCGTTATACCTGAGAACCCATGTGAGCAGCCGATAGGTTACTCCGACCGCAACGTCGATGAGTTGTACTATCAGGCTGGGGGTGCGAATAAATCTCGAAAGAGAAGTACCCACGAGGCGGACCTTCACTGTCCGTGTATCAAAATTATCAGGGCAGTATTATCAACATGTAGCTGCCCCAAGACCGCTCCACAGAGGGTCTCGGTATTCGAGAGAATCTCCGATGGAACGACGAAGCCCAAATCAAGGCGTTTCCACCAAAGAGGATCGGTTGCTCGAGATGATGAATTCCCAGAAGTCACCATCAACATGGTCAATAAGGGAAAATCTCCGATTGTTTCAAGTGGTTCCAACCCTAATTTCTCTCCAGGAAGAAGAGTCAGTTCGGGAATAACCCAACAAATATCTCAGCTTCAGCTAGAAAGAAGGAGTCCATTCCGATGACGAGTTCTCAGATTCTCATTCCGCTCTCGCTTCTGACGATACAACGTCTAGCATAGGGCAAGCTCGAGAGGTGCTCATGGTCAATACAGATCAGATAGCCAAAATCATTGAAGAGGCCCTGGCTAAGCAGAAGGAAATCTTCAAATTCGAAATGGAAATGGCTATGCAGGAGATGAGACAAATGCACGACCAACAAATCCGAGCTTTGTCAAATCAGCTAGTTGAATCCAGCCGTCGCACCCAGAGCGCCGCAGTTGACAGCGATCCGGAAGTGGACGAAGTCGTCATGGCCGATGCACCGCCCAAGAATACTGGGGGTGGCCCCACTAAAAATCACAACGCTGGGGGTGGACCCACCAATGATGATAACACTGGGGGTGGCCGTATCATTCCTCTCGAAAATTGTCCAAAACAGGATATAGATGAGACCGAAAAGATGAAGGATCTCGAAAGAAAAATTGACGGACCGGCATTCCGTATCCTTACCCGAGGAAATGGGATTCGATCCCGTATCCGGCGAAGTTCAACCTGATCAACTTCACGCCGTTCGGCGGGAAGGGCTCGCCCACTCAGCATCTAATCTACTTCAAGTCCCACTTGGGGGTGATCTCTGGCAATGGACCTTTGATGGTTCGGTCATTCATTGGCACCCTTCGCGGGCCTGCTTTCGATTGGTACCGCCGTCTCAAGCCCGAAAGCATCAACAGCTGGGAAGACCTGGAAAGCATGTTCCTCACCCATTTTTTCGATGATGACACCGAAGTGTCGGTCAGGACACTCTTCGAGGAGAAACAAAAAGACGGAGAGTCGGTAGACACCTTCATCAAACGCTTCCGCAATCAGGCAATGAACTGCAGGGATCCCGTCACGGAGGAATTCCTCTTGCAGACTTGTCAGAACAACTTGTCCATTAACATCTTGGACGTGATGGGAATAGAGCCGCTCAATACCTGGAAAGAGTTGAAGGCTCGAGGAGAACAAGCTGAACGCTTCATCAGAAGGCGGAAGGTCGAAAGAAACCAACCAATGGTTAACCCTCTGAATTCGAGTCTCGTACCTCATGATGAAGGGGACGCACCTGCAATAGTTATTGACGTTAATCAAACGTCACAACAGCAGTTCCGAAGACAATAGAAAAATTCGGGTCCGAGGCTCCAAAATGAATATTCCTTCAAGGACGAAGACGTTCCAGCCATCTTCGAAACCCTCCTTGGAAGCAACAAGATCAAGCTACCACCTATCACGAATCAGGAGGAAGCTGACAACACTACAGACCCAAAGTACTGTGCATACCACAGGAGGGTCGTTCATCCCACCAAAGATTGCTTTGCTCTCAAGAATAGCATCCAAACCTTGGTTGAAGCCGGCGTTATAACGCTAGGATAAGCCAATTGAGAACGGCACTCCTCCGACCGGTATAAGAGGTTAAACTGCTCCCTGACACTCCGACGAGTATACGAGTATAAACTGCTTCTCAACACTCCAAAGAGTATACGAGTATAAACTGTTTCTCAACACTCCGACAAGTATAAGAGTGTAAACTGCTTCTTGATCCTCCGACCGGTATAAGAGGTTAAACTGCTCCCTGATACTCCAATAGGTATATGAGTCTAAACTATTTCCTACCATTGACGGGAAGTTCCTGGAGGATATTACGCTAATATTCTTAAGGATAACCCGGTCAGACAACAAAATCAAACCCAGTTCCAAGAGAGAAGCTGGGGGTAGAATACCACATGGGTGTTCTTAGGGATAACCCAATCATTGTGGAATTGGTGAATAAGAAATTCACATTCGAACTCTGAAGGTCAGAATGTCTCTTCTTATTTTCATCAAAAATTCTTTAACTCTTATGAGTTATTTTTGTGAGATGAGATCTAATCCTCTGATAGGTTAATCTTTCCTCACCAAACCATCCGCTGATCAAATTAAACGACAGTGAATTCACCAACATTTCCATCTGCCCGTCGTTGGCATTTCTCAGACTTAACGTGCTAGGTCCTAAACGCCTAGCATTAAAGTCTCCCTTTGAGTGATAATACGAGTCGGCACTTTCTTTGCTACCCGTATCCCACTTTCTTTGCTTTCTGGTCAAACCTATAAAAGTTAGGGCCAAAGCCAAAATCCCCTCTCGATTCCTCCAATGAACGAGAGGTCTACTTTCAAATCGAGTGATCAAACCTTCCGACAGTTAGGGTCATCTCAAACTCCTGTTTGGTCAAACCTTCCTACAGTTAGGGCCAAAGCCAAAATCCCCTCTCGAATTCCTCCAATGAACGAGAGGTCCACTTGGAACAGTCAAACCTATAAAAGTTAGGATTGTTCCCGATCTCGCTTAGTCAAGCCTACAGATAGTCAAGACTAAGGTCGAGTCATTCATTTTCGATAAACGAAAATCTAGGGCCAAAGCCAAAATCCCCTCTCGATTCCTTCAATGAACGAGAGGTCCACTTTCAAATCGAGTAATCAAACCTTATAAAAGTTAGGGTCGTTCGAACCTTTCCGATTCTCGGAGTGGAGATCCCACTCTTAGTTTTATCCTTCCGGATTCTGGGGGTGGAGATCCCACCTCGAGTTTCCTTTCCAGCTGAAGATAGAATATAAAATTCTTCCTCTTCGGCACCGGGAGATAGAATATAAACTTCTTCCTCTTCCGTTTCCTTTCCAACTGAAGATAGAATATAAAATTCTTCCTCTTCAGCACCGGGAGATAGAATATAAAATTCTTCCTCTCCCGTTTCTCAGTCTGTCTTTGCTCTTAGAAAAGACACAATTCTCAACTTCTAATCCGGGCACTTGGTGCACGGGGAATTTTATCTCGACTCCTAAATAGAGATAAGCCTACGCCTAACACGCGTTGCCGGTTTAGTCTTTCTCCGTAGAAAAAGACACCAGAAGTCTACGTATTCAATATCGTAGCACTAAAAGGGTTAACTCTTTTAGCTTAAAACGTTACATGGGAGCGGACTTAAACAATCCGCATACTAGCCCGACTCAAACGGTAGTCGGTAAAGGCTAATCAAATCCGTTGAAGGCTGGGGATTAGCCAAAAATCCTAAAGTCAACGCCTAACACGCGTCGCCGGGTAGTCTATTCCCGTGAGAAAGACGAAGTCTACGTATTCAATATCGTAGCACTAAGAGCGTTAACTCTCTTAGCACAACGTCACATGCGGAACGGACTTAAACAATCCGCATGCTAGCCCGACTCAAACGGAAGTCGGTAAAGGCTCATCAAACCCGTTGGTGGCTGAGAGTTTGCCAAAAATTCTATAAGTACGAGTCATCGATGCATCAACTCTGTTAGTTGGTCTCGTGACTCGATCATCCAACAACATCCACACATGCAGATGAATCAGTTTTAACAGTTGGTCCTGCAGCCCCAACATCCGGGACCGCCATGCTCCAATACCTTAAGAGCTTAAACTGTGTATACTCCAGCAAACTTACGAGTATAAACTGTGTTAATGGCGATCTAAAACCCTAGGGTCAACGCCAGTCAACGCGTTGCAACCAAAGTCAACGTTCGACGATTCGAAACCCTAAGGGTCAACGCCAGTCAACGCGTTGTAACACAAGTCAACGTTCGATGATTCGAAACCCTAAGGGTAAACGCCAGTCAACGCATAACCCTAGGTCAACGCCAGTCAACACGTTGCGACACAAGTCAACGTTCGACGATTCAAAACCCTAAGGGTCAACGCCGGTCAACGCGTAACCCTAGGTCAACGCCAGTCAACGCGTTGCGACAAAAGTCAACGTTCGAGGATTCAAAATCCACACTAATCAACGTTCGACGATTCAAAACCCTAGGGTCAACACCGGTCAACGCGTAATCCTAGGTCAACGCCAGCCAACGCGTTGCGACAATAAGTCAACACACGGTGGTCCGAAACCCTAAGCCAGCACAATGTGGCAGAGGTAGTTCAAAGTCAACTCAATGACACGAGCCAAACTCAACTCATCAGCTGCAACTCCGACGACGGCCAAGCGATAAACGCAGCGCCGGAAGAACTTCGGCTATTCGTCAAAGCATCGAATAGACCGAAAATCGAAGGAGCCAAGAGTTGAAGCTAACTACAGGTCCTTACACTGACTGAAGGCTAGACCAATCACATCCAAAGTATTCCAGCCTCTTCTATAAAAGAAACGAGTCCGGAACGCTTTGGAGGGGGTATCTGTAGGCATCGAAAACTGCCCATAGGTCTCCACAAACGGTTCAGTGTTAAAGAGCGACGATGAACGTCACTATCCGAGCCACAGGAGTCCAATTGACGTTGACAAACGACTGAAGTGAATCGACGAGCTACGTGAGCGGATAGGATTTCGGAACAACGAAGACCCGGACCAATCGGGAACCCGGCGGTGTTCACGAAAAGGACAACGCCCTTCACGCCTCAATCACTCTAAAGACAATCCAACCACCAGAGCGGATCGAACTCTTCGTTAAGCATCCAGCGCACCCAGAATCACTCAAATCCGAGTTCAGACGAAGAATCTACAGGGAAAACAATAATACACCTCAAACGGAGTCCCGGGAAGTCGAAACACCCCGGGGTTGTCTAGGAAAAGCCTAGACACCCCAGGGGTGTCTAGGCCCCCTAGACCCCTCCATACACCTATAAATAGCCCCCTTGGGCCTTTGTTTTGGAGGAGGATTTTTGGAGACTATTGGCGAAGCCCTGCTGCAGTGAAGAGTGGTCGTGTGCTTCAACAAGGAGAGGAGAGGTCTACATCAGAGCCTTCATCACCCGTTCCCCCCTTTCCTTGGTATTCCCCTTCGCCGGTAATCACTAAGAAGAGCTGATATCTCGTTTTAGCCAAGATAGACGCTTCAGGCTTCTAGATCTCACGCGGATCGACGAAGCTCTGTCCGATTCTTTCGGAACAGATCAGAGTGCCCGGTGGTCCACGGATATTGACGTCCCCATCACAGGCAAAAGACCCACGCAAGCAAGAGACGATAAACGGATCTTGCGTTTGTTTGAAGAGAGTTGTACATTTTTTTTGTTTTCATTGTGTAAGAGTCTTATAAAAAGACGATCTTTTCTTGTTTCATTGTAACGACCAAAGTTGTAATGAATACAACAATGAATACAACAACTTTCTCCGCAAACAAGCTATATCCTGTTTTGGACAATTTTCAAGAGGAATAATACGGCCACCCCCAGTGTTATCATCATTGGTGGGTCCTCCCCCAGCGTCGTTATTTTTAGTGGGGCCACCCCCAGTATTTTTGGGCGGTGCATCGGCCATGATGATTTCGTCCACTTCCGGATCGCTGTCAACTGCGGCGTTCTGGGTGCGACGACTGGATTCAACTAGCTGATTTGACAAACCTCGGATTTGTTGTTCGTGCATTTGTCTCATCTCCTGCATAGCCATATCCATTTCGATTTTGAATGCTTCTTTCTGCTTGGCTAGAGCATCCTCAATGATTTTGGCTATTTGCTCGGTGTTGACCATGAACACTTCTCGAGCTTGCCCTATGCTAGTTGTTGTATCGTCGGAGGCGAGTGCGGAATAAGAATCCGAGAGTTCGTCATCGGAATGGTTTCCTTCGTAGATCCCCGGGTAATCGTTATATCCGACGGCTTCTAGCTGAAGCTGAGCTATTCCCGAATTGACTCTGCTTCCTGGAGTGAAATTAGGGTTGGAACCACTTGAAACAATTGGAGATTTTCCCTCGTTGACCATGTTGATGGTAACTTCTGGGAATTCATCATCTCGAGCAACCGATCCTCTTTGGTGGAAACCCCTTGATTTGGAAATTCTCTCGAACATCGAGACCCTCTGCGGAGCGGTCTTGGGGCAGCTACACGTTGATAATACTGCCCTGATAATTTTGATACACGGACAGTGAGAGTCCGCTTCCCGGGTACTTCTCTTTCGAGATTTATTCGTACCCCCAGCCTGATAGTACAACTCATCGACTTTGCAGTCGGAGTAACCTATCGGCTGCTCACATGGATTCTCAGGTATAACGCGTTCGTCTGTCTGACGTGTTTTCTTCTGAGTAAACATTGCCTTGTTGGCGTCTACAGGAGTCGCACATTTGGAATCACACCTTTGTGAGGGTGAAACCCTAACGGGCTCCTGATTTTTTGCACGCACCGCCAAGCGGGCCGTTGTAGAGATCCATTTATTAGGAGGTCGCATACGACCCCCAGTCTTGACTGTTGTTTGGGGACTTTTCAACGGTCCCAATCGCTCCTTGACGGGTGCTTTACCTCGATCTTCAGAATCGAGGCGACCCTTCAAAGGACCCCTGGATTTAGTGAGATCCATGTTCTTTCCTGACTCCGTCGGAGACGCGGGTACAGGGGAAACGGGATCTGGATTTGAAATAGGCTGGACGATTATTCCGCCCACTTTTGCCTTAAGTGCTGGTTTTGTCTTTGGCACCCAAACTTGCTTGCGCTTAGGCGGCTTGTGCTGGTTTTGTCTTTGGCACCCAAACTTGCTTGCGCTTAGGCGGCTTCTCCACTGCTTCTCCCCTCTACATTTCTTTCGCTTTCTGCAAAAGGGCTCGGGCATGTGCGAGCAATGCTCGACGCTTCTTGATTCGCTCTTCGAGGGTGGAGCGGGTCCTCTTGACACGAACCCATTCGTTTGTTTTTGTCTTAGAGGAGGAGTTGGTTGTTCGCCGTTGTTGTTCCCGGCGCTGCCTGGATTTTAGATCCACATTATAGCAGATTCCATCCATCGGCTCCAAAGCCTTGGCCAGCTGACGAGCAAGGCATTGACGCCGTCTTTGGCGTGCTCTCTTTGACAATGCTAGAGTGTCTTTAGTAGCCATCTTCTTGGCGGAGGAGAAGTCTGG
This sequence comes from Asparagus officinalis, assembly GCF_001876935.1. NCBI lineage: Eukaryota > Viridiplantae > Streptophyta > Magnoliopsida > Asparagales > Asparagaceae > Asparagus > Asparagus officinalis. The sequence continues at coordinate 9,583 of NW_017973831.1, forward strand.
ATCTGCGGTCTCGACCACGTTGGACGACGCGGGGACGTCGCGTGGTGCGGGGACTGCGTCCTGGAGTACTGGGGCTAGATACTCCACCTCGTAACGAGTTCCTTGCCACTGCTTCTACTTTAAGGAATCGCCTCGCTAACTTAGGACGGGAGATGCCCGCACCGTGCCACAGATTCTATAGTTGGGTCCATTCTTTGGACAGGTTTTGGTGGGATCGTATGACGAAGTACGTCTTGAGCCGATGGAGCGAGGAGTTACACGCTTGCGGCCTTTATGCAGCCATTCGGGCCACCAGCGGGGACGTCGCGTGGTGCGGGCGCAGCGGCGGCAATGGGATCTTGGATCTTCGAGCCGAAGGTCCCGCGAACATTTCTGGAAGAGGATGCCTTCCTGCGCCTGTTCGGAGAGGCGGATCTGGAGGAGGAGGAAGAGAGGTATTCTTCACATTTTTGCTGATCGAACTCGCATTCGATCTCTTCATTCACCCGGATCTTGAATGCCGGTTGCGTCACGACGGCCTCGGCAGCGAGGCCGT
>NW_017973832.1:0-560 GCF_001876935.1 Asparagus officinalis
CAAGAATAGAAGCCATTCCAAAGTCCCGTCATACCGATTGAAGGTTGGGACAATCATATCCAAAGTATTACAGACTCTTCTATAAAAGAATAAGGCTGAAATACTTTGGAGGGGGTATCTGTAGGCGTATAAAACTACTTCTAGGTCCCTTAACACAGCTCGGCACGATGATTCAACAAACCAACGAACCATCGGGCGACATATCCAAACACGATCGTTAGACCACAACATCGAAGCTAAGTGAGATGCGACGAAGCAGATTAACGAGGCGACGCAAATCAGAGTCCAGATCAACAAATCAGAGTTCGGATAAACCGCGAAACCGGAAAACGATAAAACGACAAACACCTGGAGGACTCGGCCAAAACCGAGCCACCTAGGGGGCTCACCGAGCCACCTACCGAGCTACCTAGGGGTGGCTCGGCCATGGCCGAGCCACCTCCTGGTGGCTCGGTGGCTGAGCCACCACCTGGTGGCTCGGCCAAAACCGAGCCACCTAGGTGGCCGAGCCACCTGGGCTAAGCCCAGATCTGGGCCCAGATCTGAGCCCAGATCTGGTT
>NW_017973832.1:7049-7298 GCF_001876935.1 Asparagus officinalis
GGAACGGATTTAGACAATCCGCATGCTAGCCCGACTCAAACGGTAGTCGGTAAAGGCTTATCAAACCCGTTGAAGGCTGGGGGTTGGTCAAAAATCCTAAAGTCAACACCTAACATGTGTCGCCGGGTAGCCTATTCCCGTAACAAATGATAAAGCCTATGTATTCAACATCATAGCACAAAGTCTCAGAGAATTCACTCTCTTAGCACAACATTACATGCAGAACGGATTTAGACAATCCGCATGCTA
>NW_017973832.1:7330-7515 GCF_001876935.1 Asparagus officinalis
TCGAGTCCGAAACTGATCTTGATTCGATCGTGATTCGTCCGAGTCTGCCCTTGGTTGGATGACTCGTTGACTCTTCGAACTCTTGGCTTGATTCCACACGCAAATGGATGTATTCCGTTGCTTGCGTGCGATTCGTCAACCTCGTCGCCTCGTTGGTTCGTCGGTTTGTGCCGAGCTGTGCTAAG
>NW_017973832.1:7635-8792 GCF_001876935.1 Asparagus officinalis
GTAGCCTATTCCCGTAACAAATGGTAAAGCCTATGTATTCGACATCATAGCACAAAGTCTCAGAGAATTCACTCTCTTAGCACAACGTCACATGCGGAACGGATTTAGACAATCTGCATGCTAGCCCGACTCAAACGGTAGTCGGTAAAGGCTTATCAAACCCGTTGATGGCTGAGAATTTGCCAAAAATTCTATAAACATGAATCATTTAAGTATCAGCTTTGATAGTTGGTCCTGCAGCCCAATATTTGGGACTGCCATACTCCAATAAGGTATACGAGTATAAATTATTCCCTATTTTTGTTGAGAAGTTTCTGGAGAGTATTTTTCTAAAAATATTCTTAAGGATAACTCAACAACACTCCGAAAAGTACAAGAGTATAAACTGCTTCTCAAGACTCCAGTAGACATATGAGTATAAATTGTGTCAAACGCCGGACAACGCGTTGCAAATGAAGACTCAACGCCAACAATCGATGGTCGGTTCTATGTTGAAACAGCAAACACAAGCTAAAGATCAGAAAATCAAGAATTGACTTCAAGTTCAAAATTCCGACAACGGTCAGACAATAAATGCAGCACCGGAACCCTTGCAGACATTCGACAAAGCACCGAATAGCCTGGAGGATTGAAGGAATCAAGAATAGAAGCCATTCCAAAGTCCCGTCATACCGATTGAAGGTTGGGACAATCATATCCAAAGTATTACAGACTCTTCTATAAAAGAATGAGACTGAAATACTTAGGTTAAACACCAAAGCAGATTTACTACCAAATCAGGATCCGGACTGCCAAATCAGAGTCCAGGTCAACAAATCAGAGTTCGGATAAATCGCGAAACAGAAAAACGATAAAACGGCGCGACGAAGCAGATTAACGAGGCGACGAGGTTAAACACCGAAGCAGATTTACTACCAAATCAGGATCCGGACTGCCAAATCAGAGTCCAGATCAACAAATCAGAGTTCGGATAAATCGCGAAACAGAAAAACGATAAAACGGCAAACACCTGGAGGACTCGGCCAAAACCGAGCCACCTAGGTGGCTCACCGAGCCACCTAGGGGTGGCTCGGTGGCCGAGCTACCTAGGGGTGGCTCGGCCATGGCCGAGCCACCTCCTGGTGGCTCGGTGGCTGAGCCACCACCTGGTGGCTCGA
>NW_017973832.1:8977-10115 GCF_001876935.1 Asparagus officinalis
CCAAGCCCAGATGTGGGCCCAGATCTGGTTCTAAATGCCTATAAATAGGCTTGGTGGCTCATTGTTGGAGGGGTTGGATTTTTTTGAGGTGAAACTCTGCTGGATTGAGAACTCGACTTCAGAATCTTGAAGTTTTGAAGGCTTGGACATTCCAGATCTGGTTCTTATCGATCATCCACGCCAAATAAGGCAGGAGTTCGAGAGAGATCAGATCTGAGATCTACACGATCATCCTCCAGATCAAAACTTAGTTTTTGATCCCGAGAAGAGTATCGATTTCGCTTGGTCGATTTCGATTACTTAGGGCTATTATTTCCTTGGTGAAATAGTACCCCCGGCTGTTATTTTTCTTCGTGAAACAACACCCGTCATACCGTGTAGATCCGACCGGATCAAGATCACGCGGTGGTCCACGGATTAACCCCAGCGAAGGCGAAGAACCCACACAAGTAAGAGACCGCAAAACAGGATCTTGCGATTTGTTCCGAAAAGAAGGAAAGTTGTAATTTTCTTTTTTTTTATTTTGTTGTAACCGGATCTTATAAAAAGATCGGATCGCTTTGTAACCGATAAACAGTTGCTAATGGAAACAATGAAATCAGAGAAAGTAATTTTTCCCGCGAACATCTACTTCAACAATCCAAGCTTATAGCTTGGAATGTCCTACCAAGCAAGCCAATGAGGGAGTAGGAGAGAGATGGATCCTTCTACGTGAAGAGCCTTGAGGGTATCAAGCTCAATCTCCCAACTGGACCAAGCCTTCTCGACCTTTTCTCTAACCGAACCCTTTTTCCGAACCCCTTTCTCATTGGCAAAGGGGTGCTATAAATAAGCAGGGGATGACATGGGTCATCCCCTAATTTGTGGGATGTGACCACTAATAGGGGTGAAGAGCACTATGCCCTCCCATAGCTGTGGGATGTGACCACCTAGGGGTGATGAGGGCTATGCTTCATTAGAATGTGGATAGTGGGTGGGCCCAGTGCCACAAGCAGGTAATCACTCGCATTGTTTGGGAAAGACCGATAAGCGATCAATCGAGCTTGAAAGCCGTTTGAATGTTCAGGCAAGCTTGCCATCTTGGTGAATAGGTGGGATTGAACCCTGCAAGCGAGCTTAATAAGAAGAGGATTGAGCT
>NW_017973833.1:0-10107 GCF_001876935.1 Asparagus officinalis
TTATTAAAACCCGTTTCACATGTAACGTTGTGCTAAGAGAATTACTTCCCTTAGACTTAATGCTATGATGTTGAATACATAGGCTTTGCTAATGTTACGGGAATAGGCTACTCGGCAACGCGTGTTAGGCGTTGACTTATCCCTGCTTAGGCTTCGGGATGAAATTCCCCGTGCATCGAGTGCCCGGATTTGACAATCATGTCTTTTCTAAAAGCAAAGATCGATTGAGAAACGGGAGGGGAAGAATTTTATATTCTATCTCCCGATGCTGAAGAGGAAGAATTTTATATTCTATCTACAGCTGGAAAGGAGACTTGGGGTGGGATCTCCACCCCCAGAATCCAGAATGGTGAAACTAGGAGTGGGATCTCCACTCCGAGAATCGAAAAGATTCGTGCTGAAGAGGAAGAATTTTATATTCTATCTACAGCTGGAAAAGAAACTCGAGGTGGGATCTCCACCCCCAGAATCCGGAAGGATGAAACTAAGAGTGGGATCTCCACTCCGAGAATCGTAACAATTCGGATAACCCTAACTGTCGGAAGGTTTGATTACCCAATTTGGAAGTGGACCTCTCATTCATTGGAGGAATCGAGAGGGGATTTTGACTGTGGCCCTAACTGTACGAAGGTTTGACCCAGCAGGAGTTTGAGATGACCCTAACTGTTGGAAGGTTTGATCACTCGATTTGAAAGTGGACCTCTCGTTCATTGGAGGAATCGAGAGGGGATTTTGGCTTTGGTCCTAACTTTAGGAAGGTTTGACCAGAAAGACAGAAAGTGGAATACAGGTAGCAAAGAGAATGCCAACTCGTATTATCACTCACAGGGAGACTTTGAATGCTAGGCGTTCAGGACCTTTGAGTCTGAGAAATGCCAATAACTGGCAGATGGAAATGTTGGTGGATCCACTGTCGCTTAGTTTGATCTGCGGATGGCTTGGTGAGGAAAGATTAACCTATCAGAGGATCGGATCTCATCTTACAAAAAAATAACTCATAAGAGTTAGAGAATAAGAAGAGACATTCTGACCTTCAGGGTTCGAACGTGAATTTCTTATTCACCAATTCCACAATGATTGGGTTATCCCTAAGAATACCCTTCTGGGAACTTCCCGAGAACTTCCCGATGCATTGGTTATCCTGAAGATACTAAGGATAGTATTTTTTCAGGAACTTGCCGTTTATCGGCATCATAAGCCGGTCACCGTCTTTGGACTTCCCGTCAATGGTAGGAAATAGTTTAGACTCATATACCTATTGGAGTATCAGGGAGCAGTTTAACCTCTTATACCGGTCGGAGGATTGAGAAGCAGTTTATACTCGTATACTCTTCGGAGTGTTGAGAAGCAGTTTATACTCGTATACTCGTCGGAGTGTTGATAAGCAGTTTATACTCGTATACTCGTCGGAGTGTTGATAAGCAGTTTATACTCATATACTCTTCGGAGTGTTGAGAAGCAGTTTATACTCGTATACTCGTCGGAGTCATGCCGTTTTCAATTGGCTTACCCTAGCGTTATAACGCCGGCTTCAACCAAGGTTTGGATGCTATTCTTGAGAGCAAAGCAATCCTTGGTGGGATGAACGATCCTCCTGTGGTACGCGCAGTACGTTGGTTTCGCAGAATCGTCATCTTCCTCCTGATGCGTGATGGGCGGGAGTTTGATTTTGTTGTTTTCGAGAAGGGTCTCGAAGATAGCTGGAACGTCTTCGTCTTTGAACGAGTACTCGTTTTGGAGCGTTTCGTCCGAATTCTCTTACTGTTCCCAGGACTGCTGTTGCGACATTTGATTATCGTCAATAACCGTTGCAGGTGCGTCCCCTCCATCATGAGGTACGAGATCCGAATCCAGAGGGTTGACCATCAGTTGGCTCCTCTCGGCTTTCTTCCTTTTGAGGAATCGTTCGGCTTGCTCTCCTCGAGCCCTTAACTCTTTCCAGGTATTGAGCGGCTCTATTCCCATCACGTCCAAGATGTTAATGGACAAGTTGTTCTGACAAGTCTGCAAGATGAACTCCTCCGTGACGGGATCTCTGCAGTTCATTGCCTGATTGCGGAAGCGTTTGATGAAGGTATCCACCGGCTCTCCGCCTTTTTGTTTCTCGTCGAAGAGTGTCCTGATCGACACCTCGGTGTCATCATCGAAGAAATGGGCGAGAAACATGCCTTCCAAGTCCTCCCAGCTGTTGATGCTTCCGGGCTTGAGACGGCGGTACCAATCGAAGGCAGGCCCGCGAAGGGTGCCAACGAATGACCGAACCATCAAGGGTCCGTTGCCAGAGATCACCCCCAAGTGGGACTTGAAGTAGATCAGATGCTGAGTGGGGGGAAGTTGATCAAGTTGAATTTCGCCGGATACGGGATCGAATCCCACTCCTTCGGGTAAGGACACAGAATGCCGTTCTTCCTCACCTCTCTAGCAGACATCAGGGCATCGATTTTTCTTTCGAGATCCTTCATCTTTTCGGCCTGATCTCTATCCTGTTTTGGACACTGTTTTGGACAATCGTCAAGAGGAATGATACGACCACCCCCAGTGTTGTCATCACTGGTGGGTCCACCCCCAGCGTTGTTATTTTTAGTGGGGCCACCCCCAGTATCCTTGGGTGGTGCGTCGGCCATGACGATTCTGTCCACTTCCGGATCGCTGTCAATTGCGGCGTTCTGGGTGCGACGGCTGGATTCCACTAGCTGATTTGACAAAGCTCGGATTCGTTGATCGTGCATTTGTCTCATCTCCTGCATAGCCATTTTCATTTCAAACTTGAAGATTTCCTTCTGCTTAGCCAGGGCCTCTTCAATGATTTTGGCTATCTGTTCGGTGTTGGCCATGCACACCTCTCGAGCTTGCCCTATGCTAGATGTTGTGTCGTCGGAGGCGAGCGCGGAATGAGAATCTGAGAACTCATCACCGGAATGGACTCCTTCATGGACCCCATGGTCGTTGTTATATCCGACGGCTTCTAGCTGAAGCTGAGCTATTCCCGAATTGACCCTGCTTCCTAAAGAGAAATTAGGGTCGGAACCACCTGAAATGATTGGGGATTTTCCCTTGTTGACCATGTTGATAGTAACTTCTAGGAGTTCATCATCTCGAGCAGCCGATCCTCTTTGGTGGGAACGCGGCAGCCGATCCTCTTTGGTGGGAATGCCTTGATTTGGGCTCCGTCATTCCATTGGGGATTCTCTCGAATATCGAGACCCTCTGTGGAGCGGTCTTGGGGCAGCTACATGTTGATAATACTGCCCTGATAAATTTGGTACACGGACAGTGAGAATCCGCTTCCCGGGTGTTTCTTTTTCGAGATTCATTCGCACCCCCAGCCCGATAGTACAACTCATCGACGTTGCCGTCGGAGTAACCTATCGGCTGCTCACATGGGTTCTCAGGTATAACGCGTTCGTCTGTCCGAAGCGTCTTCTTCTGAGTAAACACTACCTTGTTGGCCTCTGCAAGAGTCGCACGTTTGGAATCACTCCTTAATCCTAACTGTAGGAAGGTTTGATCGCTCAATTTGTGGACCTCTCGTTCATTGGGGGAATCGAGAGGGGATTTTGACTGTGGTCCTAACTGTAAGAAGGTTTGACCAAGTGGGTGTTTTGAGACAATCCTAACTGTAGGAAGGTTTGATCGCTCAATTTGTGGACCTCTCGTTCATTGGGGGAATCGAGAGGGGATTTTGACTGTGGTCCTAACTGTAAGAAGGTTTGACCAAGTGGGTGTTTTGAGACAATCCTAACTGTAGGAAGGTTTGATCGCTCAATTTGTGGACCTCTCGTTCATTGGGGGAATCGAGAGGGGATTTTGACTGTGGTCCTAACTGTAAGAAGGTTTGACCAAGTGGGTGTTTTGAGACAATCCTAACTGTAGGAAGGTTTGATCGCTCAATTTGTGGACCTCTCGTTCATTGGGGGAATCGAGAGGGGATTTTGACTGTGGTCCTAACTGTAAGAAGGTTTGACCAAGTGGGTGTTTTGAGACAATCCTAACTGTAGGAAGGTTTGATCGCTCAATTTGTGGACCTCTCGTTCATTGGGGGAATCGAGAGGGGATTTTGACTGTGGTCCTAACTGTAAGAAGGTTTGACCAAGTGGGTGTTTTGAGACAATCCTAACTGTAGGAAGGTTTGATCGCTCAATTTGTGGACCTCTCGTTCATTGGGGGAATCGAGAGGGGATTTTGACTGTGGTCCTAACTGTAAGAAGGTTTGACCAAGTGGGTGTTTTGAGACAATCCTAACTGTAGGAAGGTTTGATCGCTCAATTTGTGGACCTCTCGTTCATTGGGGGAATCGAGAGGGGATTTTGACTGTGGTCCTAACTGTAAGAAGGTTTGACCAAGTGGGTGTTTTGAGACAATCCTAACTGTAGGAAGGTTTGATCGCTCAATTTGTGGACCTCTCGTTCATTGGGGGAATCGAGAGGGGATTTTGACTGTGGTCCTAACTGTAAGAAGGTTTGACCAAGTGGGTGTTTTGAGACAATCCTAACTGTAGGAAGGTTTGATCGCTCAATTTGTGGACCTCTCGTTCATTGGGGGAATCGAGAGGGGATTTTGACTGTGGTCCTAACTGTAAGAAGGTTTGACCAAGTGGGTGTTTTGAGACAATCCTAACTGTAGGAAGGTTTGATCGCTCAATTTGTGGACCTCTCGTTCATTGGGGGAATCGAGAGGGGATTTTGACTGTGGTCCTAACTGTAAGAAGGTTTGACCAAGTGGGTGTTTTGAGACAATCCTAACTGTAGGAAGGTTTGATCGCTCAATTTGTGGACCTCTCGTTCATTGGGGGAATCGAGAGGGGATTTTGACTGTGGTCCTAACTGTAAGAAGGTTTGACCAAGTGGGTGTTTTGAGACAATCCTAACTGTAGGAAGGTTTGATCGCTCAATTTGTGGACCTCTCGTTCATTGGGGGAATCGAGAGGGGATTTTGACTGTGGTCCTAACTGTAAGAAGGTTTGACCAAGTGGGTGTTTTGAGACAATCCTAACTGTAGGAAGGTTTGATCGCTCAATTTGTGGACCTCTCGTTCATTGGGGGAATCGAGAGGGGATTTTGACTGTGGTCCTAACTGTAAGAAGGTTTGACCAAGTGGGTGTTTTGAGACAATCCTAACTGTAGGAAGGTTTGATCGCTCAATTTGTGGACCTCTCGTTCATTGGGGGAATCGAGAGGGGATTTTGACTGTGGTCCTAACTGTAAGAAGGTTTGACCAAGTGGGTGTTTTGAGACAATCCTAACTGTAGGAAGGTTTGATCGCTCAATTTGTGGACCTCTCGTTCATTGGGGGAATCGAGAGGGGATTTTGACTGTGGTCCTAACTGTAAGAAGGTTTGACCAAGTGGGTGTTTTGAGACAATCCTAACTGTAGGAAGGTTTGATCGCTCAATTTGTGGACCTCTCGTTCATTGGGGGAATCGAGAGGGGATTTTGACTGTGGTCCTAACTGTAAGAAGGTTTGACCAAGTGGGTGTTTTGAGACAATCCTAACTGTAGGAAGGTTTGATCGCTCAATTTGTGGACCTCTCGTTCATTGGGGGAATCGAGAGGGGATTTTGACTGTGGTCCTAACTGTAAGAAGGTTTGACCAAGTGGGTGTTTTGAGACAATCCTAACTGTAGGAAGGTTTGATCGCTCAATTTGTGGACCTCTCGTTCATTGGGGGAATCGAGAGGGGATTTTGACTGTGGTCCTAACTGTAAGAAGGTTTGACCAAGTGGGTGTTTTGAGACAATCCTAACTGTAGGAAGGTTTGATCGCTCAATTTGTGGACCTCTCGTTCATTGGGGGAATCGAGAGGGGATTTTGACTGTGGTCCTAACTGTAAGAAGGTTTGACCAAGTGGGTGTTTTGAGACAATCCTAACTGTAGGAAGGTTTGATCGCTCAATTTGTGGACCTCTCGTTCATTGGGGGAATCGAGAGGGGATTTTGACTGTGGTCCTAACTGTAAGAAGGTTTGACCAAGTGGGTGTTTTGAGACAATCCTAACTGTAGGAAGGTTTGATCGCTCAATTTGTGGACCTCTCGTTCATTGGGGGAATCGAGAGGGGATTTTGACTGTGGTCCTAACTGTAAGAAGGTTTGACCAAGTGGGTGTTTTGAGACAATCCTAACTGTAGGAAGGTTTGATCGCTCAATTTGTGGACCTCTCGTTCATTGGGGGAATCGAGAGGGGATTTTGACTGTGGTCCTAACTGTAAGAAGGTTTGACCAAGTGGGTGTTTTGAGACAATCCTAACTGTAGGAAGGTTTGATCGCTCAATTTGTGGACCTCTCGTTCATTGGGGGAATCGAGAGGGGATTTTGACTGTGGTCCTAACTGTAAGAAGGTTTGACCAAGTGGGTGTTTTGAGACAATCCTAACTGTAGGAAGGTTTGATCGCTCAATTTGTGGACCTCTCGTTCATTGGGGGAATCGAGAGGGGATTTTGACTGTGGTCCTAACTGTAAGAAGGTTTGACCAAGTGGGTGTTTTGAGACAATCCTAACTGTAGGAAGGTTTGATCGCTCAATTTGTGGACCTCTCGTTCATTGGGGGAATCGAGAGGGGATTTTGACTGTGGTCCTAACTGTAAGAAGGTTTGACCAAGTGGGTGTTTTGAGACAATCCTAACTGTAGGAAGGTTTGATCGCTCAATTTGTGGACCTCTCGTTCATTGGGGGAATCGAGAGGGGATTTTGACTGTGGTCCTAACTGTAAGAAGGTTTGACCAAGTGGGTGTTTTGAGACAATCCTAACTGTAGGAAGGTTTGATCGCTCAATTTGTGGACCTCTCGTTCATTGGGGGAATCGAGAGGGGATTTTGACTGTGGTCCTAACTGTAAGAAGGTTTGACCAAGTGGGTGTTTTGAGACAATCCTAACTGTAGGAAGGTTTGATCGCTCAATTTGTGGACCTCTCGTTCATTGGGGGAATCGAGAGGGGATTTTGACTGTGGTCCTAACTGTAAGAAGGTTTGACCAAGTGGGTGTTTTGAGACAATCCTAACTGTAGGAAGGTTTGATCGCTCAATTTGTGGACCTCTCGTTCATTGGGGGAATCGAGAGGGGATTTTGACTGTGGTCCTAACTGTAAGAAGGTTTGACCAAGTGGGTGTTTTGAGACAATCCTAACTGTAGGAAGGTTTGATCGCTCAATTTGTGGACCTCTCGTTCATTGGGGGAATCGAGAGGGGATTTTGACTGTGGTCCTAACTGTAAGAAGGTTTGACCAAGTGGGTGTTTTGAGACAATCCTAACTGTAGGAAGGTTTGATCGCTCAATTTGTGGACCTCTCGTTCATTGGGGGAATCGAGAGGGGATTTTGACTGTGGTCCTAACTGTAAGAAGGTTTGACCAAGTGGGTGTTTTGAGACAATCCTAACTGTAGGAAGGTTTGATCGCTCAATTTGTGGACCTCTCGTTCATTGGGGGAATCGAGAGGGGATTTTGACTGTGGTCCTAACTGTAAGAAGGTTTGACCAAGTGGGTGTTTTGAGACAATCCTAACTGTAGGAAGGTTTGATCGCTCAATTTGTGGACCTCTCGTTCATTGGGGGAATCGAGAGGGGATTTTGACTGTGGTCCTAACTGTAAGAAGGTTTGACCAAGTGGGTGTTTTGAGACAATCCTAACTGTAGGAAGGTTTGATCGCTCAATTTGTGGACCTCTCGTTCATTGGGGGAATCGAGAGGGGATTTTGACTGTGGTCCTAACTGTAAGAAGGTTTGACCAAGTGGGTGTTTTGAGACAATCCTAACTGTAGGAAGGTTTGATCGCTCAATTTGTGGACCTCTCGTTCATTGGGGGAATCGAGAGGGGATTTTGACTGTGGTCCTAACTGTAAGAAGGTTTGACCAAGTGGGTGTTTTGAGACAATCCTAACTGTAGGAAGGTTTGATCGCTCAATTTGTGGACCTCTCGTTCATTGGGGGAATCGAGAGGGGATTTTGACTGTGGTCCTAACTGTAAGAAGGTTTGACCAAGTGGGTACTTTACGTCCAGACTCTAACAGAGAGAGTGTTGAGTGCATAGACATGGTGAGAATGGGAGTTCTTATTCATTACATTGCTGTGGTTTTGGGAACTTCCCGTTACATAAATCGTCCACCCCCAGTTTCCTCTGCGGAACTGGTTCGGACATTATTATCAGTTAACTAACCGGGTTATCCTTAAGAATATTAGCTTAATATTCTCCAGGAACTTCCCGTCAAAAGTGGGGAAACAGTTTAGACTCATATACCTATTGGAGTATCAGGGAACAGTTTAACCTCTTGTACCGGTCGGAGGATTGAGAAACAGTTTATACTCGTATACTCTTTGGAGTTTTGCCGTTCTTATTTGGCTTACCTTAGCGTTATGACGCCGGCTTCAACCAAGGTCTGAATGCTATTCTTGAGAGCAAAGCAATCCTTGGTGGGATGAACGACCCTCCTGTGGTATGCACAGTACTTTGGGTCCGTAGTGTTGTCAGCTTCCTCCTGATTTGTGATAGGTGGTAGCTTGATCTTGTTACCTTCAAGGAGGGATTCGAAGATGGCTGGAACGTCTTCGTCCTTGAAGGAATACTCTCTTTGGAGTCTCGGACCCGAAGTCTTTTGCTGCCTTCGGGATTGCTGTTGTGACGCTTGATTAGCACCACCAGTAGCTGCAGGTGTTTTGCCCTTACCACGAGAGGCGAAGTTTGAGTCCAGAGGATTAGCCGTCGGTAGGTTCCTCTCGGCCTTCTTCCTTCGGAGGAAACGTTCGGCTTGTTCACCGCGCACCTTCAGATCCTTCCAAGTGTCAGACGGTGCTGTTCCCATTGCTTCCAACACGTCCAACGCAAGGTTGTTGTGGCAAGTATGGAGGATGAATTCCTCGGTGATCGGGTCCCGGCAATTCATCGCCTTGTTCCGAAACCTTTTGACGAAGGTATCGACTAACTCTCCGTCTTTCTGCTTCTCATCGAGCAACGATCCGATAGATATCTCGGTGTCGTCGTCGAAGAAGTTGGCCAGGAACTTGGTCTCCATGTCATCCCAGCTGTTCACGCTTCCTGGCTTGAGGCGGCGGTACCAATCGAAGGCGGCTCCGCGAAGAGTGCCAACGAATGACCGCACCATCAGAGGCTCATTGCCGGAGATAATACCCAAGTGCGATTTGAAATAAATCAAATGCTGAGTGGGGGAACCCTTCCCATCGAACGGCGTGAAGTTGATTAGATTGAACTTCGCCGGATAGGGGATCGATTCCCACTCTCTTGGGTATGGACAGGGAATGCCTGTTTTCTTCGTCTCTTGAGCGGAGATCAATGTGTTGATTTTGCTCTCGAGATCTTTGATCTTCAAGTCTTCACTTGTATCTTCGTTGGCATCCTCGTTACCACCCCCTACATTGAGATCATTGGTATTCTGAGCATTTGTATCCTCATCTTCCAGATTAACCGGGTTACGACGATTCTGCTCGCCTTGTTGGTTCGCCAATGCTTGGATTTGTTGGTCATGCATTTCTCTCATCTGCTGCATGGCCATCTCCATCTCAAACTTGAAACTTTCTTTCTGCTTAACCAAAGCGTCTTCCAGCATCTTGGCCATCTGCTATGCACTTATCATAAGTGCCTCGCGGGGTTGTCCCTCGCTGGATACCGTATTATCTGATGCCACCGCGGAGCCAGCATCAGATTCTTCATCTTCTGAAGGGCGTCTTGTCCGAACCCTACCATAGGTTGCTCGTTCGATGGTTCCGGACTGCAGACGGGTTCTAGGTCGGGAGGCTCTCAGAATCGACTCGAAATCATCCCGTGCCGATGTCCCCTTGCTGGTCATGTTGGTGGTGACCCTCGGAAATTCTCCGTCTTCAATCACCCTTCTTCTTCGTTGGAAGCGCCTAGGCCTTGGTTTTGGCGTCTCCGCACTGAGTCTTTCAAAAACTGAAACTCTTTCGGGGACCGCCTTAATGCAATTGCATTCCGACAATACCGCCCGAATGAGTTTGGAACAGGGACATTGAATTTCCCGTTCTCGGGGACTCCTCTTCTTGGTTCTGTTCCTATTCCCAGCACGATAATATAACTCATCATCTTGACAGTCAGAGTAACCTATCGTGTGCGGGCACGACTTCTCAGGTATAACACTATCATTATCA
>NW_017973834.1:0-6170 GCF_001876935.1 Asparagus officinalis
ATTCCCTTCCCGTTCATTCTCATCTTGATTCTGATGATTGTGTCGAGTGGGTTCTCCTTGATGAGTTGTAAGAGCTGTGATTTGCTGGTCATGCATCTCTCTCATCTGTTGCACGGCCATCTCCATCTCGAATTTGAAAGCTTCCTTCTGCTTAGCCAGGGCATCTTCAAGCATCTTGGTCATTTGTTCGGCGCTGATCATGAGCGCCTCGCGGGGTTGTCCCTCGCTGGATACCATGTTGTCCGATGCAATCGCAGAGCAGGCATCTGATCCTTCGTCTTCTGACGGTGATCTCGTCCGAACCCTACCTAAGTCCCTCGTGTAATGGCTCCGGACAGCAGATGAGTTAAATACCAGGGTACTAGCGGAATTGAATCGGGATTATCCCCCGTCGATGCCCTTTTGCTGGTCATATTAGTGGTGACCTTCGGAAATTCTCCGCCTTTGACTATCCTTCTTCTTCGTTGGAAGCGCCTAGGCTTAGTCTCAGACGTTCCGATGGAAATTCTCTTGAACACCGAAACTCTCCTTGGGGCTTCAGAACAACAGCACTCTGATAATACCGCCCTGATGATGTTGGCACATGGACAGTGAGGTTCCGTGTCTCGTGCATTTCGCTTCCAAGACTTACTCGCACCCCCAGCTCTATAGTACAACTCATCAGTTTGATAACTGGAGCAACCTATAGAGTGTTGGCACGATTCCCCAGGTATAACACCGTCATCATCAGACGAATATGTTTCCCTCTGGGGATATGACGCATTATTAGCGTTTTTAGGAGTCGCTCGTTCAAGTTTACGCTTTTGCGAGCGTAAAAACTTAACGGGCTCTTGAACTTCGACACGCAACCCGATGCGGTCGGCAATAGGGATTTTCCCTTTGTTATTTTCCTTGGGGGGATTAGAACGACCCCCAGTCATGTTTATCATTTGGGGACCTTTCAACGGACCCAATCGCTCCTTGATAGGTACCTTACCTCGATTCCCCGGTAAGGGACCGAGGCGACCTTTCAAAGGAACCCTGGATGTTGAAGGATCCGTGTTCTTACCTGACTCCGCCGGAGGTGCGGGGGCAAGGGGAACGGGACCTGGATTTGATGAAGGTTGGGCAGCAACATCTTCAGCTCTCGTCTTAGGCGCTAGCTTTGTTTTTAGCACCCATACTTGCTTGAGCTTTGACGGGTTCTTAACCATCTCTTCTTTCTGCATCTCCTCCGCTTTCTGTAGGAGAGCTCGGGCATGCGCAAGCAGTGCGCGGCGCTTCTTGATTCGCTCTTCGAGGGTTGAGCGAGTCCTCGTGACACGAACCCACTCGTTCGTTTCTGCCTTGGAGGAGGAGTTGGTTACGTACCGTTGTTGCTCTTGGCGCTGTCTGGATTTGAGATCTTCATTGTAGCGGATCCCGTCCATCGGCTCCAAAGCCTTGGCCATCTGACGAGCAAGGCATTGACGCCGTCTTTGGCGCGTCCTCTTTGATACGGCTGGGGCACCTTCAGTAGCCATCTTCTTGGCGGAGGAGAAGCCTAGATCTGTGATCTCGACCACGTTGGACGACGCGGGGACGTCACGTGGTGCGAGTGCAGCGACGGCAAGGGGATCTTGGGTCTTTGAGCCGAGGGTCCCGCGAACGTTTCTGGAAGAGGATGCCTTCCTGCGCCTGTTCGGAGAGGCGGATCTGGAGGAGGAGGAAGAGAGGTACTCTTCGAACTTTTGCTGATCGAACTCGTATTCGATCTCTTCATTCACCCGGATCTTGAATGTCGGTTGCGTCACGACGGCCTCGGTGGCGAGGCCGTTGGCTCCCACTGTGGTCGCCAGCTTGTTTGCGGGGAAAGTTGTTGTATTTATTGCTATGTTCATTACAACTTTAATCGTTACAATGAAACAAAAAGGTTGCCTTTTTATAAGACTCTTGCACAATGAAAACAAAAAAAGTACAACTCTCTTCAAACAAATGCAAGATCCGTTTATCGTCTCTTGCTTGCGTGGGTCTTTTGCCTGTGACGGGGACGTCAATATCCGTGGACTACCTGGCACTCAGATCTGTTCCGAAAAATCGGACAGTGCTTCGTTGATCCGCGTGAGATCTAGAAGCCTGAAGCGTCTATCTCGGCTAAAACGAGATATCAGCTCTTCTTAGTGATTACCGGCGAAGGGTAATACTAAGGAAAGGGGGGAACGGGTGATGAAGACTCTGATGAAGACCTCTCCTCTGTTGAAGCGCTCGACCACTCTTCACTGCAGCAGGGCTTCGCCAATAGTCTCCAAAAATCCTCCTCCAAAACAAAGGCCCAAGGGGGCTATTTATAGGTGTATGGAGGGGTCTAGGGGGCCTAGACACCCCCTGGTGTCTCGGTTTGGCCGAGACACCCCTGGGGTGTCTAGGCTTTTCCTAGACACCCCCGGGGTGTTTCGACTTCCCGGGACTCCGTTTGAGGTGTATTCGATTGTTTTCCCCGTAAATTCTTCGTCCGAACTCGGATTTGAGTGATTATAAGTGCGTTGGATGCTTGACGAAGAGTTCGATCCGCTCTGGTGGTTGGATTGTCTATAGAGTGATCGAGGCATGAAGGGCGTTGTCCTTTTTGTGAACACCGCCGGGTTTCCGATTGGTCCGGGTCTTCGTTATTCCGAAATCCTATCAGCTCACGTAGCTCGTCGATTCACTTCAGTCGTTCGTCGACGTCAATTAGACTCTTGTGGATCAGATAGTGATGTTCATCGTTGCTCTTTAACACTGAACCGTTCGTGGAGACCTATAGGCAATTTTCGATGCCTACAATGTGCATTAATGCAATATTAGTTACTGGGTGGCAAAAAGGTCATTCCAGTTGTGATATTCGTGTCAATGGTCACAATCCTTCCAAAAACAAACACTGGTGTTGATTATCTTAAATTAATATTGAATGTTAATCCGTGTGAACATAAACACAACGCACGCAAGCAACGGAATACGTCCATGCGCGTGCGGGATCAAGCCAAGTGTTCGAAGAGTCAACGAGTCATCCAACCAAGGGCATACTCGGACGAATCACGATCGAATCAAGATCGGTTTCGGACTCGAACTCAGAAACAGATTTACTGCCTAATCAGGATCCGGATCTACCGTCAAATTGGGACAACAAATCGAATCCAAACGCAAAGAACCGGAAACAACGGAAAACAACCAAACCCACCACCTAGATCTGGGTGCCTATAAATAGGCCAGGTGGTATTCATTTTCGGAGGTTGGAAAGTTTGGAGGCGAAGCTCTGTCGGATTCAATACTCGAAACTTAAAAAGATTGGAGCTTTGGGACTTCGGGGACTCACTCTTCCAGATCTGGTGCTCAGCCGATCAACCGCCAAAAAAAGCAGGGTACGAAGGACCGGATCTCAGATCTACGCAAGACGTATCCGACTAAGCTTGGTCTTAGATCCATTGAGACTTGGACGATTGCTTTCCTTGGCTGATCAATCCTCCCCCCGGCTATTATTTCCTTTGTGGAATAATACCCGTCGTACTGCTTAGATCTGACCGGCATCTAGATCTCGCGTGGTTCCACGGCAAACAACCCGGCGCAGGCAAAGAACCCCACAAAAAGCGAGCGCCGCAAAACCAGGACTCGCGATGTGTTCGACAAACAACGGAAACAAAGTTGTCAAATTTTTAATTCCTTTTATTTGAATTTTCGTTGTAACCGGTATCTTATAAAAACACCCGGATCTTTGAATCGATAAATATTAACAAGAAGTGGTACAATGGAATCAATGATGAAAGCTACAATTTTTCCACGGAACAAATCTTTGCGACCACAGTGGGAGCCGACGATCTAAGCTGACGAGATCGATGCGTCGCAGCCGCGGATTTCAATTCTGGTCGTGGAGGAGGTTGAGTACGAGTTCGACCAAACTAAGTTTCGAGGAATACTTGTCTCGTCTGGATCAACTCCCCCCCGCAAGTCCAAGAATCCAAGTTCTCCCCTCCCAGGAGAAAGGTGTTCGTTGGTATGAAGAAGTCGAAGCACCAACGAAGATCTCTCCCCGTTTGAATGCCAAAGTGCATCGGGTGAGATTCCTCCAGTTTCCAACCAGGTCAGATCTGCTCTGGCCAACTCTTCTGCCACAAAGGGCGTGGTGACTCTCTCGAAGAGAGCCCGCCAAAGGAAACATCAACGCCTTGCAAAATGATTCGCAAAGGCCATGGAGTCAGTTGACGGGATCCGATACAACGTGGATCTGAAGAACAAAAGAGGCAAGCAGCCTCAACAATCAAAGAATGGTGGTTCCTCCAAGCCGCCAACAATGGAATGGGTCCGTGTCAAACGGAACCGATCGACGCTGGAGGAGCGCATTCGTAAACGCCGCGCACTATCAGCACAGGCACGGGCTCAAGCTGAAGAAGCCCGTAGAAAGCTGTTGCAGAGAGAGGTAGCCAAGAAGCCGCCACCAACTCGCAAAGTTTGGAGGCCGAAGTCTGAAGCGGCGGTTCAGACCAAAAAGCAGCAACTGTAGCCTCCAACCAAAATTCAACCTCCGGCGAACCAAGCTAAGTCGCTGAGAATTCCCATAGCTACTCCGGGAGATCATGCAGAATCCTCCCGAAGGAGAAAGCCAGTCTTGGAGCGCCTCGGTCCAATTCCCGATGAGAGAGGCAAGTCTCCAGTTCACGAGCGTTTGGGCCCGATGAAGAAGCCCAGAACGACTCAACACGCTGGGGGTCGCCGTCACCTCCAGTATAACAAAGAACTCAAGGCAGCTGCGCTCACCAACTTGCGCATCGAAGTCCAAGAGCACGCTGAAGACTTACGCCCACAAAGGCACGTTTCGAGGCGTGTAACTTTGGAAAGCCCAAAGAAGGCAATCCAACCTCAGATGGAAACATTATCATCTGATAGTGATAGTGTTATACCTGAGAAGTCGTGCCCGCACATGATAGGTTACTCCGACTGTCAAAATGACGAGTTGTACTATCGTGCTGGGGGTACGAATAGAACCAGGAAGAGGAGTCCCCGAGAACAGGAAATGCAATGCCCCTGTTCCAAACTCATTCGGGCGGTATTGTCTGAATGCAACTGCATTAAGGCAGTCCCCGAAAGAGTTTCAGTTTTTGAAAGACTTAGTGCGGAGACGCCAAAACCAAGGCCTAGGCGTTCCCAACGAAGAAGAAGGTTGTTTGAAGATAAAGAATTCCCGAGGGTCACCGCTAATATGACAAGCAAAGAGACCTCATCACGGGATAATTTCGAGTCGGTTCTGAAAGCATCTCGGCGTCTAACTCGTCTGCAGTCTGGAGCAATCGCACGAGGAACTTATGGTAGGGTTCGGACAAGAATACCTTCAGAAGTTGAAGAGTCGGATACCTGCTCCGCAGTCGCATCAGATAATACAGTGTCCAGTGAGGGGAACCCCGCCGAGTCACTGATGATAAGCGCGGAACAAGTGGCCAAGATGCTCGAAGATGCCATAGCCAAACAACAGGAAAGCTTTAGGTTCGAGATGCAGATGGCCATGCAGACTATGAGAGAGATGCATGAGCAACAAATTCAGGCACTGACGAACCAGCGAGGTGAACCAAGCCACCGTAACCAGGTTGTTCAGGAAGAGGAGCACACGGATAGGGATGAAGCTCACAATGCCAATAACCCTCCCGTCAATGCAGGGGGTGGTAACGAGGATGCCAACGAAGATACAAGTGAAGACTTGAAGATCAAAGATCTCGAGAGCAAAATCAACACATTGATCTCCGCTCAAGAGACGAAGAAAACAGGTATTCCTTGTCCATACCCACGAGAATGGGAATCAATCCCCTATCCGGCGAAGTTTAGTCTGATTAACTTTACGCCGGTTGATGGGAAGGGTTCCCCCACTCAGCATTTGATTTATTTCAAATCGCACCTGGGTATTATTTCCGGCAATGAGCCTCTGATGGTGCGGTCATTCGTCGGCACTCTTCGCGGAGCCACCTTCGATTGGTATCGCCGCCTCAAGCCAGGCAGCGTAAATAGCTGGGACGACATGGAGACAAAATTCCTCGCTAACTTCTTCGACGACGACACCGAGATATCTATCGGATCATTGCTCGATGAGAAGCAGAAGGACGGGGAGTTAGTCGACACCTTCGTCAAAAGGTTCCGGAACAAAGCGATGAATTGCCGGGACCCGATCACCGAGGAATTCATCCTCCAGACCT
>NW_017973834.1:9021-9355 GCF_001876935.1 Asparagus officinalis
TTCCGAGACACCCTAGGGTGTCTCGGAAAATCCGAGACACCCTAGGGGTGTCTCGGAAAAGCCGAGACACCCCTAGGGGTGTCTCGGAATTTCCGAACACCCCAAAGGTGTCTCGGAAATCCCGAGACACCCTAGGGGTGTCTCGGAAATTCCGAGACACCCCTAGGGGTGTCTCGGATTTCTAGAGACACCCCAGGGGTGTCTCGGATTTCTGGAGACACCCCAGGGGTGTCTAAGCCCCCTAGGTGCCCCATTGCCTATAAATAGCAACCCCTTTGCCTCATTTTAAAGGATCTGGATTTTTGGAGAGCCTTGGCGAAGCCCTGCTGCAGTG
>NW_017973834.1:9450-10631 GCF_001876935.1 Asparagus officinalis
GCCTTAGTATTAGCCCTTAGCGTTAATACTGAGAAGAGCTATTACCTCGCTTTAGCCGAGGTATACGCTTATAGCTTCTAGATCTCACGCGGATCGACGAAGCTCTGTCCGATTCTTTCGGAACAGATCTGATTGCCCGGTGGTCCACGGATATCAACGTCCCCGTCACAGGCCAAAGACCCACGCAAGCAAGAGATGATAAACGGATCTTGCGTTTGTTTGAAAAGAGTTGTATTTTTTTTGTTTTCATTGTGTAAGAGTCTTATAAAAAGGCTATCTTTTTGTTTCATTGTAACGATTGAAGTTGTAATGAATGCAGCAATGAATACAACAACTTTTTCCGCAAACAAGCTGGCGACCACAGTGGGAGACAACGGCATCGCTACCGACGCCGTCGTGACGCAACCAGCATTCAAGATCCGGGTGAATGAAGAGAACGAATGCGAGTTCGATCGGCAAAAGTTCGAAGAAGGCCTCTCTTCCTCCTCCTCCAGATCCGCCTCTTCGAACATGCGCATAAAGGTAAATTCTTCCAGAAATGTTCGCAGGACCTTCGGCTCGAAGATCCAAGACCCCATTGCCGCCGCTGCACTTGCACCACGTGACGTCCCCGCGTCGTCCAACGTGGTCGAGACCGCAGATCCGGACTTCTCCTCCGCCGAGGAGATGGCTATTGAAGACGCTCCAGCATTGTCAAAGAGAGCACGCCAAAGACGGCGTCAACGCCTTGCTCGTGAGCTGGCCAAGGCTTTGGAGCCGATGGACGGGATCCGCTACAATGAAAATCTCAAGTCCAGACATCGCCAAGAGCAACAACGACAAACAACCAGCCCCTCCTCCAAAGCAGAAACGAACAAATGGGTTCATGTCAAAAGAACCCGTTCTACTCTCGAGGAGCGAATCCAGAAGCGCTGCGCCTTGCGTGCGCATGCCCGAGCCCTGGTGCAAAAAGCACGAGAAATGCAAAAGGAAGAGGCAGTTAAGAGATCGCCAAAATCCAAACGAGTTTGGGTGCCAAAGGCCAAATCAACGCCTAAGGCAAAAGCAGGCGACGTTGCTCTCCGGCCTTCGTCAACTTCAGATCCCGAACCTCCGATGAATCCCAATCGCAACGGAGATTTCACCAAGCTTAGGATTCCTCTGGAGGATCGTATCAGCGCTCTACCCGAGAATCGAAGAAA
>NW_017973835.1:0-3631 GCF_001876935.1 Asparagus officinalis
CTACCATAAGTTCCTCGTGCGATTGCTCCAGACTGCAGACGGGTTAGGCGCCGGGATGCTTTCAGAATCAACTCGAAATCATCCTGTGCCGATGTTCCCTTGCTGGTCATATTGGTGGTGACCCTCGGAAATTCTCCGTCTTCAACCATCCTTCTTCTTTGTTGGGAGCGCCTAGGCCTTGGTTTTGGCGTCTTCGCACTAAGTCTCTCGAAAACTGAAACTCTTTCGGGGACTGCCTTAATGCAGTTGCATTCAGACAATACCGCCCGAATGAGTTTGGAGCAGGGGCATTGAGTTTCCTGTTCTCGGGGACTCCTCTTCCTGGTTCTATTCGTACCCCCAGCACGATAGTACAACTCGTCATTTTGACAGTCGGAGTAACCTATCGTGTGCGGGCACGACTTCTCAGGTATAACACTATCACTATCAGATGATAATGTTTCCATCTGAGGTTGGATTGCCTTCTTTGGGCTTTCAAAAGTTACACGCCTCGAAATGTGCCTTTGTGGGCGCGAGTCTTCAGCGTGCTCTTGGACTTCGATGCGCAAGTTGGTGAGCGCAGCTGCCTTGAGTTCTTTGTTATACTGGAGATGACGGCGACCCCCAGCGTGTTGAGTCGTTCTGGGCTTCTTCATCGGGCCCAAACGCTCGTGAACTGGAGCCTTGCCTCTCTCGTCGGGAATTGGACCGAGGCGCTCCAAGACTGGCTTTCTCCTTCGGGAAGATTCTGCATGATCTCCAGAAGTAGCTATGGGAATTCTTGACGACTTAGCTTGGTTCGCCGGAGATTGAATTTTGGTTGGAGGCTGCAGTTGCTGCTTTTTGGTCTGAACCGCCGCTTCAGACTTCGGCCTCCAAACTTTGCGAGTTGGTGGCGGCTTCTTGGCCACTTCTTTCTGCAACTTTCTACGGGCTTCTTCGGCTTGAGCCCGTGCCTGCGCTGATAGTGCGCGGCGCTTGCGAATACGCTCCTCCAGCGTCGATCGGTTCCGTTTGACACGGACCCATTCCATTGTTGGCGGCTTGGAGGAACCACCATTCATTGATTGTTGAGGCTGCTTGCCTCTTTCGGCCGTTGAGGCTGTTTGCCTCTCCCGTTCTTCAGATCCGCGTTGTAGCGGATTCCGTCGGTGGACTCCATCGCTTTGGCGAATCGTTTGGCCAAGCGTTGGCGTTGCCTTTGGCGGGCTCTCTTTGAGAGAGTCACCGCTCCTTTGGTGACGGAGGAATTGGTTGGAACCAGCTTGATCTGGTTGGAGATTGGTGGAGCCTCATCTGACGCAACTTTGGCGTCAATCGAGATGAGGTCGTCGTTGGTAGCTTCAACTTCTTCGTACCAACGCACCTTTCTGCTGGAAGAGAACTTGGACTTCTTAGACTTGCGAGGGGAGGTAGATCCGGACGAGGATGAAAGGTACTCCTCGAACTTTTGTTGGTCGAACTCATACTCGACCTCCTCCTCGACCGGGATCGAGATCCGCGGCTGCGACGCAACGATCTCGGCAATGAGATCGTTGGCTCCCACTGTGGTCGCCAGATTGTTCGCGGGGAAAATCGTAGGTTTCTTTGTTATTGATTCCATTGTCATCTTGAGTTACAACTTTTTGAGTTACAAAAGATCCGGTCTTTTTATAAGATCCGGTTACAATGAAAATCAAAATAAAAGAAAAGAAAGATTACAACTTTTTCTCTTGTTTGTCGAACGAATCGCGAGCTCCTGTTTTGCGGTCGCTCGCTTTGTGGGTTCTTTGCCTGCGCCGGGGTTGTTTGCCGTGGACCACCGCGCGATCTAGATCCGGTCGGATCTACGCAGTACAACGGGTATTATTTCACCAAGGAAATAATAGCCGGGGAGGATTGTTTCACCAAGGAAACAATCGTCCAAGTCTCGGGATCTAAGACCAAGCTTAGATCCGGAGTGTAGCAACGTAGATCTGAGATCCGGTCCTCTCGAACTCCTGCCTTATTTGGCGTTGATGATCGTCGAGCACCAGATCTGGATGTGCAAGTCCTCGAAGTCCCAAAGCTTGAATCTTGTTAAGTTCTGAGTCTCCAATCCAGCAGGGCTTCGCCTCTCCAAATTTTCCAACCCCTGAAATGAACCAAGGCCTAGCCTATTTATAGGCACTCAGATCTGTGCCTAGGCACAGATCTGGGCCGGCCACCTCAGGGTGGCTCGGCTCTGGGCCGAGCCACCCTGAGGTGGCTCGGCCACCGAGTTTGGTGTTTTTCCGCCTTGGTTCTATCTGTAATTTGGTTCTGTGGTTGATTTATCCAGACTTGATTCGTTGACCTGATTTGGCAGTAAATCCGGATCCTGATTAGGCAGTAAATCCACTTCTGATTCTGAGTCCGAAACCGATCTTGATTCGATCGTGATTCGTCCGAGTCTGTTCTCGGTTGGATGACTCGTTGATTCCTTAACACTTAGCTTGATTCCGAACGCGTATGGATGCATTCTGTCGCTTCTGTGCGATTCGTCGATCTCGTCGGTTTGTGCCGAGCTATGCTAGGGGACCTATAAGCAATTTTATATGCCTACAGATACCCCCTCCAAAGTATTTCAGTCTCGTTCTTTTATAGAAGAGTCTGGAATACTTTGGATATGCTTGTCCCAACCTTCAGTCGGTGTAAAGGGATCTTGGAATGACTTCCGTTCTTGATTCCTTCAATTCTCCAGGCTATTCGGTGCTTTGTCGAATGTCTGAAAGAGTTTCGGTGCTGCATTTATTGTCTGACCGTTGTCGGAATTTTGAACTTTGAAGTCGGTTCCTGATTTAGCTGACCATCGATTGTTGGCGTCGAGTCTTTATCTGCAACGCGTTGTCCGACGTCGCCTGTGTATATTTTTTCAATGTTGTTCGATTTTGATTGTTTACCTGTCTGTACCTTCATCTATTTATTGTTTCCTGATAATCACATTTTATTATAATTTTATACCCTCATTATCTATTTTATATGAATAAATATACAAATCACTCAAATCCGGATTCAGACGAAGAAGTTACAGCGAAAACGGTCATACGGGCATTGAAAACGTCTCAGAGCTGAACCGAGGCACCTACGGTGTCTCGGCCAAGTCAAGACACCCCAAGGGTTTGGATGCAAAGATTTGGATGAAAGGAGGCCGGATTTTCATTGGTTGCTGCTGGACTGCTTTGATTTTCATTGGACTTGGAGTATGAATTGGGCCGGCAGTGTGGCAATTGGATTTTGATTGTTAAAATCAAATGCACCTACGAACAAGCTTCTGCAGTGGATCGGAACCAAGGCTGCAAAGTTTGATTTTTTTTAAGGCCGGACTTGGCTTGGTGTGAAAGGAACTGGATGCTTGAATGGGCCGGTTTGCTGCTGCATTTTGAGGTGCTGCAGCCTTGGCTTGATGAAGACCGAACTTGGCTTGTGAATTTAAGGCTTGAATTGGAATTAAATTTTAATTTTGAAAATCCAGCGGGCCGGTTGCAGCTAGGGGCCGGATTTTTAATTTCTTTTAAAAATCAAAATGAATCATCGAACCTGCTGCATGAATGGAGTGTGCATGGGCCGGACTTGGCACTTGTTTTTCATTTATTTTTGAAAATCAATTGGGCCTCCTATGTTGGGCTAGAGAAGAACAAAAAGCAAATTCAAA
>NW_017973835.1:5214-10170 GCF_001876935.1 Asparagus officinalis
CTCTCCAAATTTTCCAACCCTCTCAAATGAACAAGGGGGTGGCCTATTTATAGGCTACCCTCACTGTGCCTTGGGCACAGTGTGGCCGGCCACCTAGGTGGCTCGGCGGCCACCGAGCCACCAATAGGTGGCTCGGCCACCGAGCCACCACCTGGTGGCTCGGTGGTGGCCGAGCCACCTTGGTGGCCGCCGAGCCACCAAGGAGGTGGCTCGGCCTCCGAGCCACCATTTGGTGGCTCGGAGGTGGCCGAGCCACCCCAAGGTGGCTCGGCCACCGAGCCACTTAGGTGGCTCGGCCGAGCCACCACTTGGTGGCTCGGCCACCGAGCCACCTTGGTGGCTCGGTGAGCCGCCTCGGTGACTTGGTTTCCGAGCCCCTCCGGGTGTTTGGTTTTCTGCTGTTTTCCACCTTTGGGTTCTGTCCGTGATTCGGTTGATCCAGACTCTGATTTGATTCCTGATTTGGCAGTAAGTCGGATTCCTGATTTGGCAGTAAATCCACTTCTGAGTTCGAGTCCGAAACCGATCTTGATTCGATCGTGATTCGTCCGAGTATGCCCTTGGTTGGATGACTCGTTGACTCTTCGAACACTTGGCTTGATCCCGCACGCGAATGGACGTATTCCGTTGCTTGCGTGCGATTAGTCAATCTCGTTGCCTCGTTGGTTTGTCGGTTTGTGCCGAGCTGAGCTAAGGGACCTATAAGCAATTTTATATGCCTACAGATACCCCCTCCAAAGTATTTCAGTCTCGTTCTTTTATAGAAGAGTCTGGAATACTTTGGATATGCTTGTCCCAACCTTCAGTCGGTGTAATGGGACCTTGGAATGACTTCCGTTCTTGATTCCTTTAATTCTCCAGGCTATCCGGTGCTTTGTCGAATGCTTGAGAGAGTTTCGGTGCTGCATTTATTGTCTGACCGTTGTCGGAATTTTGAACTTTGAAGTCGGTTCCTGATTTAGCTGACCATCGATTGTTGGCGTCGAGTCTTTATCTGCAACGCGTTGTCCGGCGTCGTATTGTTGAGTTATCCTTAAGAAAAACATTCTCCAGGAACTTCTCAAAAAATTAGGGAACAGTTTATACTCATATACCTTATTGGAGTATTTAAGAAGCAGTTTAACCTCATGCACTGTTGGAGGATTGAGGAGCAGTTTATACTCATATACTCTTCGGAGTGTTAGTTCTTTCATTGCAACGCATTGATAGGCGTTGACCTAGGGTCACGCGTTGTCCGGCGTTGACCTTAGGGTTTTGAACGTCGTACGTTGAATTTTTGCTCGCAACGCGTTGACTGGCGTTGACCTAGGGTTATGCGTTGACCGGCGTTGACCCTAGGGTTTCGAACGTCGTACGTTGAATTTTTGCTCGCAACGCGTTGACTGGCGTTGACCTAGGGTTACGCGTTGTCCGGCGTTGACCTTAGGGTTTCGAACGTCGTTGGATGCTCAAGTCACAAGACCAACTAATGGAGCTGATGCGTCAGTGACTTTCGTATTTATAGGATTTTTGGCAAACCCTCAGCCATTAACGGGTTTGATGAGCCTTTACCGACTACCGTTTGAGTCGGGCTAGCATGCGGATTGTTCAAGTCCGTTCCGCATGTGACGTTAAGCTAAAAGAGTTAACCCTTTTAGTGCTACGATATTGAATACGTAGACTTCGTCTTTCTCACGGGAATAGACTACCCGGCGACGCGTGTTAGGCGTTGACTTTAGGGTTTTTGGCTAACCCCCAGCCTTCAACGGGTTTGATTAGCCTTTACCGACTACCGTTTGAGTCGGGCTAGCATGCGGATTGTCTAAATCCGTTCCGCATGTAACGTTGTGCTAAGAGAGTGAATTCTCTGAGACTTTGTGCTATGATGTTGAATACATAGGCTTCGCCATTGTTACGGGAATAGGCTACCCGGCAACGTGTATTAGACGTTGACTTATCCCTACTTAGGCTTCGGGATAAAAATACCCCAGACTGGTATTCTGGTGTCTTTTTCAATCGGTAAAAGACTAAACCGGCGACGCGTGTTAGGCGTCGGCATATCCTTTCTTAGGATTCAGGATGAAATTCCCCATGCGTGTAAGGCATGGATTTTGGTGTTATTAATAACAACCTGCCACAATGTTGAATATGTGGACGGATGTTCTTTTCAACGGTTAAGAACTAACCGGCAGCGCGGGTTAGGCACAGACTTATCCTTGCTTAGGTTTCAGGATAGAATACCCCAGAATCGAGCTCTGGTGTCTTTTTTCTACGGAACAAGACTAAACCGGCAACGCGTGTTAGGCGTTGACTTATCCCTACTTAGGATTCGGGATAAAATTCCCTGTACCTGTGAGGCACAGATTTTGGGATTTGAAAAAGGTGGTGTCTTCTCTTGGGGCAAAGACGAACCCGAAATGGGAGAGGAAGAATTTTATATTCT
The DNA here is from genome assembly GCF_001876935.1 of Asparagus officinalis. Taxonomy (NCBI): domain Eukaryota; kingdom Viridiplantae; phylum Streptophyta; class Magnoliopsida; order Asparagales; family Asparagaceae; genus Asparagus; species Asparagus officinalis. Next base: position 7,637 of record NW_017973835.1, read on the forward strand.
ATCTCCCGACAATGAAGAAGAAGAATTTTATATTCTATCTTCAACTGGAAAGGAGACTCGAGGTGGGATCTCCACCCCCAGAATCCGGAAAGGTGAAACTGAGAGTGGGATCTCCACTCCGAGAATCGAAAAGATTCGGATAACCCTAACTGTCGGAAGGTTTGATTACCGAACTAAAGATGAATTTCTCTTTTATCGAGAGTGAATTATGGTTTTGACCCTAACTGTAGGAAGGTTTGGCCAAACAGGAGTTTGAGGTGACCCTAACTGTAGGAAGGTTTGATCACTCGATTTGAAAGTGGACCTCTCGTTCATTGGAGGAATCGAGAGGGGATTTTGACTGTGGTCCTAACTGTAAGAAGGTTTGACCAATGGCGGGTTTTATGTCCAGACTCTAACAAAGAGAGTGTTGAGTACACAGACACGGTGGGAATTTGAATGGGAGTTCTCATTTATTACATTGCTGTGGTTTTGGGAACTTCCCGTTACATAAATCGTCCACCCCCAGTTTCCTCTGCGGAACTGGTTCGGACATTATTCTCAGTTACCTAACCGGGTTATCCTTAAGAATATTAGCGTAATATTCTCCAGGAACTTCCCGTCAAAAGTGGGAAACAGTTTAGACTCATATACCTATTGGAGTATCAGGGAGTAGTTTAACCTCTTATACCGGTCGGAGGATTGAGAAACAGTTTATACTCGTATACTCTTTGGAGTTTTGCCGTTCTCAATTGGCTTACCTTAGCGTTATGACGCCGGCTTCAACCAAGGTCTGAATGCTATTCTTGAGAGCAAAGCAATCCTTGGTGGGATGAACGACCCTCCTGTGGTATGCACAGTACTTTGGGTCCGTAGTGTTGTCAGCTTCCTCCTGATTTGTGATAGGTGGTAGCTTGATCTTGTTACCTTCAAGGAGGGATTCGAAGATGGCTGGAACGTCTTCGTCCTTGAAGGAATACTCTCTTTGGAGTCTCGGACCCGAAGTCTTTTGCTGCCTTCGGGATTGCTGTTGTGACGCTTGATTAGCACCACCAGTAGCTGCAGGTGTTTTGCCCTTACCACGAGAGGCGAAATTTGAGTCCAGCGGATTAACCGTCGGTTGGTTCCTCTCGGCCTTCTTCCTTCGGAGGAAGCGTTCGGCTTGTTCACCGCGCACCTTCAAGTATTTCTAAGTGTCAGACGGTGCTGTTCCCATTGCTTCCAACACGTCCAACGCAAGGTTGTTGTGGCAAGTTTGGAGGATGAATTCCTCTGTGATCGGGTCCCGGCAATTCATCGCCTTGTTCCGGAATCTTTTGACGAAGGTATCGACTAACTCTCCGTCCTTCTGCTTCTCATCGAGCAACGATCCGATAGATATCTCGGTGTCGTCGTCGAAGAAGTTGGCCAGGAACTTGGTCTCCATGTCATCCCAGCTGTTTACGCTGCCTGGCTTGAGGCGGCGATACCAATCGAAGGCGGCTCCGCGAAGAGTGCCGACGAATGACCGCACCATCAGAGGCTCATTACCAGAGATCACCCCCAAATGCGATTTGAAGTAAATCAAATGCTGGGTAGGTGAACCCATCCCATTAAACGGCGTGAAGTTAATTAGACTGAACTTCGCCGGATATGGGATTGATTCCCATTCTCTTGGGTATGGGCAAGGAATGCCTGTTTTCTTCGTCTCTTGAGCGGAGATCAATGTGCTTCAGGTTTTCGCCGGTGTTTTCGCCAGCATTCTCGTTACCACCCCCTGCGTTGACGGGAGGATCATTGGTGTTACGAGCATTTGTATCCTCATCTTCCACATTAATCGGGTTACGATGATTCTGCTCGCCTTGTTGGTTCGCCAATGCTTGGATTTGTTGGTCATGCATTTCTCTCATGTTCTGCATGGTCATCTGCATCTCGAACCTGAAAGTTTCCTGCTGTTTAGCCAAAGCGTCTTCAATCATCTTGGCAATTTGCTCCGCACCTATCATCAGTGACTCACGGGGTTCCCCCTCACTGGACACTATATTATCTGATGCGATTGCGGAGCAGGTATCCGACTCTTCACCTTCTGAAGGTACTCGAACCCTACCATAAGTTCCTCGTGCGATTGCTCCAGACTGCAGACGGGTTAGGCGCCGGGATGCTTTCAGAATCAACTCGAAATCATCCTGTGGTGACCCTCGGAAATTCTCCGTCTTCAATCACCCTTCTTCTTCGTTGGAAGCGCCTAGGCCTTGGTTTTGGCGTTTCCGCATTAAGTCCTTCAAAAACTGAAACTCTTTCGGGGACCACCTTAATGTAATTGCATTCCGACAATACCGCCCGAATGAGTTTGGAACAGGGGCATTGAGTTTCCTGTTCTCGGGGACTCCTCTTCCTGGTTCTATTCGTACCCCCAGCACGATAGTACAACTCGTCATTTTGACAGTCGGAGTAACCTATCATGTGCGGGCACGACTTCTCAGGTATAACATTATCATCATCGGATAACAACGTTTCCATCTGAGGGCAAACTGCCTTCTTTGGGCTCTCAAGAGTCACGCGCCTCGAGGCTTGCC
>NW_017973836.1:0-6586 GCF_001876935.1 Asparagus officinalis
AAAAAAAAAAAAAAAAAAAAAAAAAAAAAAAAAAAAAAAGAAAGGTTCAGATTCATGCAAGTGTAACCGGAACATTAAGCATAATATCCTCTCTTGGAGGAACTTTTCAGAAAATACAGAGGTTCATTACAGAAGGATTGAATAATATCTGCTCTGGTATATTTTCCTTTCTCCAGGAATTCCTAAAACTAATTGGGAATTCGAGATTATATCTTGAAGACATCATTTCAGAGATAACTGTTCAGATTTGTTCCAACACAAACACCATTTTGGTGATCAGGAGCAACAATGTTTTAGATGGAAACATTATATCAGATTGTTTGAAAGATCAACAGTAACTAAGTGAATCTCAAACGTTTGGTTTTTCTAGCTTGGGAGGAGAGAGGGAGATTCTGAATGCATCACAACCTTTCCAGTACTCAGTTGATATTCCTGATTTTGGTGCAAAAGTTAGCAACTACTTAAGGAATGACCTTCCATCAGATCAAAATTGTTCAAATAACATTTTGCAACTAGAGGGAGAGATTGATCGGGGTGATTAAGAATCAAATAACCTTTCATTGAAAAATCAAAATGAAGTATTCGGTCAATTACGAGTTCAAAAAGCTCAATGAAATTCGGCCAACCCCAACATCAATCTCAGTTTCCCCAAATTTGAAGAACTAGGGTTACAATCATTGAGTCAAAGTTTGAGGGATTAGCTAAAATCAAAGCCATGAGAAGAAAACTTACCCAAGTTCTTGGAGTTTGAAGAGGAAGAAAGCCCCAAAGTGCCGAAACCCTAGGTTTGGATCTCCCCTCTTTGCTCAAATCCGAATTGGAAGAAGAAGATGGAGTTGAGGAATTTAAAGAAGGGAAGAATTTGATCTTGTTAAGAGTTCTTGAGCAAAGAAAATTCCGCGTGATGTGAGTAGGGCCTCAGGAAGCAACTGAAACCGAAGTCTGCAAGGAAGGGGGAAAGAAAGCTGAACGGAAGAGTTGTGGGATTTTCTTTATTCCCTTTTAAAACCCCTTCCGACCCGCGTTCTGCGCCCGTCGGATTTAATCGCGACCCGCGTTTCGCGTGTCGCCATCCATCTGACCCGCGTGAACGCGCCGAGTCGGATCATCTGACCGCGAGAGCGTCGAGAAGCGGAGGTCGTCAGAACCGGAGTCTAGTGCTGTTTGCCCGTATGTATTTTCTTGTTCTCGTATTTCTCGTCCCGTTTTCGAATTTATTTTCGTAAGGTTAACCTTAATCTCCCGAGACATTTTCAATTTCACGACATCTCTATTGTTCATATTTTGGAATGTCAGACGTTCGACTTCGTCTCCCGGACAATTCACGCAATTTTTGTTCTATTGAATGTTTCAGAGTTCGACTTCGCTCCGCCGGATAATTGAGCCGTGCATTTTCAGTCAGATTTGGGATTTTCAGAGTTCCAATTCCGTCTCCCAAATAATTCGAAGATATTTATTCGTCGTATTTTCAGAATCCTCGAGACCCAATTCTATATTTGGGTGCATTCCGTACATTTCTTCAACCTTATATTTCGGAATAGTTCTGAAATCAAACTTCCAACGGGACATTGAAGTCTACTACTGTTTCCATTTTGACAGGATCCGGCGAGAGAATATTACATATATAATTCTTAAGATAACGCTGATACACTCCAACTGTACATGGTAGTTAAACTGTTTCCGTTTTGACAGGAGCTTCCTAGGATATTACATATAATAATTCTAAGGATAACCTGGCAACTCCGCGGTACACCGAGGTTAACTGATTCCCGAAACTCCAGGAGTCAACGAGTATAACTTGGTATCTCCTCGTTTACGCGAAGCCTAAGGTCAACCGTCTTCAAGTTGCTCACTCTGTTAGCCCCTAGTGTCTAACGCACCCGGTCATATCGCGTTATATTGATCGATGGAATATGTTAACGCCGATCTATTCGAAAGCCCCTAAGGTCAAACGTGTTTGAGCGAGAAGGAATCGTGTGATTCTCCTTTTTTGAGCAAAATTTTTCACAACGCACGCACGTCAATCAACTCGTGCGTACCGATCAACGAGCGCACGTCAACCAACGCGTGCGCGCCGGTCAACGCGCGCACGTCAATCAACTTGTGCGCGCCGGTCAACGCGCGCATGTCAACAAACGCGTGCGCGTCAGTCGAACACGTGCACGTCAAACCAACTCGTGCGCGCCAGTCAACGCGCGCACGTCAACCAACTCGTGCGCGCCAGTCAACGCGCGCACGTCAACCAACTCGTGCGCGCCGGTCAGCGCGCGTACGTCAAATCATCTCGTGCGCATCGGTCAACGCGCGTACGTCAAACCAACTCGTGCGCGCCGGTCAACGCACGCACGTCAATCAGCCCGCGCGCATCGATCAGTACGCGTATATTAACCAACGCGCGTTCGACGATCGGTCTCGCGACGAAGCATACAAGTCAACAAATCGAACGAATACGCAACAAGAACAAGTCCCGGAAGAAAGAAACCAAAAAAAAGGGAGAAAGTCGGCGAACCCGCGCTAAGCGCAGGACGGAATGATCCGACCCGCGCAAGCGCGGGACGGATCAATCCGACCCGCGCAAGCGCGGGTCGGATCAATCCGACCCGCGCAAGCGCGGGTCGGATGATTCCGACCCGCGCATGCGCGGGTCGGATGTTTAGCGCGGGACGGATCAATCCGACCCGCGCGAGCGCGGGTCGGATTGTCCTGCTGCGCAGTCTAAAGTTCCAAAACACGTTTTGACAGTTTTAAATTGGTTTTTTGCAGGGTTTATCGGTTTCAGGGGTTCTTAACTGACTTGAGATCATCCCTAAACGTTGTTAGGCTGCTGTTGACTGAAGATAGAGCCAAATCCCTTGTTCTTATCCAAATAACCGCATTTTGAGGCCTATAAATATGAACCAAAGGCCTCCATTTTCTGGATCTGGAATTTTATCAAGAGGACGAGGTGCTGCTGGATTGGAGAGTGAAGGAGCACGAAATTTCAGCAAAGGACAGCGAGATCCCGGTGAACTTCGGAGCAAAGGAGAAGCCGTTCGAAGGATCTGAAGCTCGTACGTCCGTTCCTTGAGATTAGGCTTTGTCTTAATCTCGAGAAGAGCCCTGAAATCGCTTTGTCGATTCCAGGACTTCAAGCAAATACCCCCTTGGTGAGGTAGAAGCTCTGCCCAATTTTCTGCAACCGGATCTGATTCGAGGTCGTCCACGGATTAACCCCGGCACCGGCGAAGAACCCACGCAAGCAAGAGCCGATAAACGGATCTTGCGTTTATTTTCAAGAAAGTTGTAATCTTTTGTTCTTTTGTTATTTGAATTCATTTGTAACGCTTAAAGTTTAATGAAATCAATGACTAAGGTGACTTTCGACGAAAACACCATAGAGTAATGCTTAGTATTGATATTAAAAAAGTATTTGACACTATTAGCTGGAAATTTTTGAGAGATCTGCTTATTGGCCTGGGCTTCCCAAATAAGGTGGTGGGTTGGATTATGACATGTATATCTTCCCCTTCTTATTCCATTTCTTTAAATGGACCACTCTATGAATTCTTCAAAGGTAAAAGGGGTTTGAGACAGGGAGACCCTCTATCCCCATATCTCTTTATCTTGGGTATGGATTATCTCTCGAGATGCTTGGATTTATTGAAGAATGACAATCAATTCAAATTCCATCCTAAATGTAAAAGACTCAAGATATCTACTACTTTTTAGCAAGGGAGATATCATATCAGTTCAAAAACTCTATCAATGTATACAATATTTTAGTGCATCTTCTGGGCTTGAAGAAAATCCTAATAAGTGTCATATTTTCTTTGGTGGTGTGAATGAAAGAGTTAAGTCTTCTATAAATGACTTGTTGGGCTTCACTGAAGGCACTCTACCTATCAGATACCTTGGAGTCCCCCTCATATGCAAAAGGCTTTCCTATATTGAATGTCATCCTCTACTTAACAAGATTAACAGTCAATTTCAAAAATGGTCTTCCAGGAACCTCTCTTATGCAGGAAGAATACATGTTATAAAAAGTATGATTTTAGGTGTCCAAATTTTTTGGACATCCAGCTACATCTTGCTAGTGAAAGTTCTTCATAGAATTGATGAAATGAACAGAGAATTTCTGTGGGGGAGAACTGATCATAAGCATAAACCCTCACTAGTGGCATGAGAGAAAATCTGCCAGGGGAAAAAATATGGTGGATTAGGCATTTTCTCTGCTAAACTCTGGAACGTTGCTGCTGCCTTGAAGAACATCTGGTATATCCATGTGAATAAAGAGCTCCTATGGATCAAGTGGATTCACGATACCTATTTAAAACACAGAGATGTCTGGACTGTCAATGCTAAAGCAAATGATTCCTGGCTCTGGAAACAAATGTTGAAAATCAGGGATAAAGCCTTGACTTTAACTGGAGGAGTTGATAATCTGAAGCATATTATTGGATCTTGCTACAGGAATTCTAAAGTTAAATCATCAGCCTTGTATTGGGCATTATCTCCAACTTCTCTCAAAGTTTCATGGTATAATATTATGTGGGAGAGATTGAATTACCCCAAGCATTCTATCATAAGCTGGCTTGCTATTCAAAAGAGATTGTTAATGCAAGACGGGTTGTCTATGATGGGGATTTTGCCTACAAATTCCTGTTGTCTATGCAATGGTGCTGCAATGGAGAGCCGTGATCATCTCTTTTTTGAATGTGAGTTCTCTACAAATGTATGGAACAAGATCATGGAATGGCTCCAATCCAGATGGCGTTCCTGTAATTGGAACTGTATTTTGGAATGGTATTCTACCTGTTTGAGAGGCACGAGGTTTAAGCAAAAGATTAAGAGGATGGCCTTCAATGCTTCATTATACAAGATATGGATTGAAAAAAAATTAGAATATTTGTTCAGAAATCAAAGGAAGCTGATCAACTAGTTAAAGAGATCAAAGTTGATATATTGATACTAATCCTCAATGGTTCTACAGCTCCTGAAAATAGAGAATGAGTTCTATCTTTGTAAATAGATTGTTTGAGAGTGAGTGATATCTTTTGTATATCTGTCAAAAAACTTGGTTTTCTCATGTTATGAGACTCATGATGTACAAAATTTTCCATATGGTTGAATGAATTAAATTTTTCATTGACCAAAAAAAAGTTATGAAATTTCAGAATTTCAGGGTGCCTTTTTATTATTTGAACTTTTGAGGTGTTTTTATAGTTTTCAAAATATTAAAGGTGTTAATTGTAAATTTGAAAATCTTCAGTGGCCGTTGTTGATTTCTAAATTTTATGTTTGTTGTTTTGAGTTATAAAATATCTAGATGTTTTGTGTAATTTTAAACTTTTAAGGGTGTTTTGTGCAAATTTTAAAACTTTTTGGGTTTTTTTCATAATACTTTATATATTATAGCATATTAATTTTTTACCTTAATAGACTGATAAGTGGAGCTATTTCATGTATTTTATTATCTTTTTTTTAAATTATTAGCTAGTAAGTAGTTCACATGGGATTAGGATATGATATAATTATCATTAGGACAGATTAAAAATTAAATAAAATATTCAAAATAGTCAAGGATAATATTGATCATTGAAAGATTTTCTCGAACTCGTAGTTTCTATTTAGGATTTTTGTTTGCTTTATGACTTTTTCTCAATGTATGTTTCATTTTCTTATTGAAGTTCACATTTTATAGATACTAGGTTTTATACATGTGCAATGCACGTGGTTAAATACCATGATTAAGTATTTTTAGAATATTTTCTAACTAAAATTTGTTCATCAGTTCCATTTTAATAGTTTATGCTTACTTTTGTCTCTAAATTTTAATATTGCGATTATTTATTTTCTTTGACATTTGTTTAAATGAGCTACACCCAATTTAAATTTTTATATTGATATTTAAATTGATAAAAACTAAATATAATTTGAAGCTAATTTAAATTTTCATATTATTTTGACTGGCATGATACCAAGATTTACTTGAGAAAGTACAGTGTTCCAAAAGTGAAAATATTGAAATAATATTATACAAGGAAGGTGAATATTTAAAATCAATAAGGCAAAATGATTGGTTAAAAGTATACTAAAATAATACAAAAAAGAATATAAAGTTTGTTCCTAATCATTGATAGACTTCATAAGAAATTATAAATTAAATATTAATGCTAACTCTAGTATACTTTTATATGATAAAAGCATCTCCACAAGCATATAAAAGAACAGAAAAAAGCTCATGAAACTTCCTTTTAAACATTCCTAAATTCACTCAAAATAATTAAACTATTCGATAAAATATTTAAAAAATATTATCTTTTATTCTTTCTGTTTTATTTTTTATTGATCTAAAATCAATCCTTCCTCACCTTTATCTTTTTCCCGAGCAATTCTAGAGTAGGGTCTTCACATCTACTCGATTGTGACATCAGGCAAGATTTGTATTTTTTATGTTGTTTTTTTTACTGGCTCGTTAATCTTTTATCTTGTTGTTTAACTTCACAAAGAAGTTAAGTGTATTTTCGATGTTCAACACAAACTTCTTAAAATACAGACTTTGATTTTTTTTTATTTCAATGAGAATAAATATTAATCTCATATATAT
>NW_017973836.1:9218-10222 GCF_001876935.1 Asparagus officinalis
CCACTCACCAATTCCGGTTCAAGGCTTCAACAACGGTCAGACGATAAACGCAGTACCGAGAAAATCTTAGCTATTCGACAAAATACAGAATACGCTAAAATATGGAGAAGTCAAGAATCGAAACCATCTGTAGCTCCTTTAACACCGACTGAAGGTGGGGATCCATCATATCCAAAGCGTTTCAGACTCCTCTATAAAAGAATGAGGCTGAAACACTTTGGAGGGGGTATCTGTAGGCGTCTAAAATTGTCTACGAGAGCCCACACGAAACTCGAAGCAATGAATGGGCGAGTCAAGAAGATTCGTCAAACCAACTCGTGCGCGTCGGTCAAACGCGTGCACGTCAATCAACTCGTGCGCGCCAGTCAACGCGCGCACGTCGATCAGCCCGTGCGCGTCGGTCAACGCGCGTACGTCGAATCAACTCGTACGCGCCGGTCAAACGCGTGCACGTCAACCAACTCGTGTGCGCCGGTCAACGCGCGCACGTCAACCAACTCGTGCGCGCCAGTCAACGAGTGCACGTCAAATCACCTCGTGCGCGCCGGTCAACGCGAGCACGTCAATCAGCCCGCGCGCACACGTATATTAACCAACGCGCGTTCGACGATCGGTCTCGCGATGAAGCATACAAATCAACAAACAAACCAACTCGTGCGCGCCGGTCAACGCACACACATCAATCAGCCCGCGCGCATCGATCAGCACACGTATGTTAACCAACGCGCGTTCGACAATCGGTCAACGCGCGTACGTCAAACCAACTCGTGCGCGCCGGTCAACGCACGCACGTCAATCAGCCCGCGCGCATCGATCAGCACGCGTATGTTAACCAACGCGCGTTCGACAATCGGTCTCGCGGCGAAGCATACAAGTCAACAAATCGACCAAAGACGCGAAAAGAACAAGTCTCGGAAGAAAGAGAACATAAAAGGAAAAAAAAAGTCGGCGAACCCGCGCTAAGCGCAGGACGGAATGATCCGACCCGCGCAAGCGCGGGACGG
>NW_017973837.1:0-16781 GCF_001876935.1 Asparagus officinalis
GGAGCGTGAAGTTAATGAAAATAACTTCCGCCGGATATGGAATGGATTCCCCACTCCCTGATCGGATATTGGACACGGTAAATACCTTACCTTTTTACCTCTTGAGCATTCATACATGCATCTGATTTTGCTCTCCAAGTCTTTCATTTGTCTTCAAACCCGTTTCTATTTTCGAGTGATTTTGGGGGAGAGGTAATGTGTCTTCTTTGGCGCATTATCATCTACCGGACACTTCCGTTGTGTTGTTGACAGGCGGGAGATGATTTACATCTATTCCCCTTCCCAGGAATCATATGCTTCTTAGTTCTGATGATTGGGTCGAGTGGGCTCGCTCTTTGATTATGTCAAAGCATGCGAGTTGCTGATCCGCGCATCTCCCTCATCCGCTGTAGGGTCATTTGCGCATCTCGAATTTGAACAGCTTCTTTCTGCCGAGCTAGGGCGGTCTTCAAGGGCATTTTTTCATGAAAGCGGAGGTATCCTGCTCGGCACTGATCATGAGCTACCGCCTCGGCGGGGTTGTCCTCTCGCTAGCATACTGTGTTGTCCGAAGCAATCGCGGAGCCGGCATCTGATGCTTCGTCTCTCTGCATGGTGATCTCGTACGGCTTCTAACAATCCAGTCCCTCGTGTCAATGGTCCCGGACTGTAGGTGAGTTAGAATACCGAGGTGTACACAACGGGATTGACTCGGGATTGTCCCTGTCGATGCTCCTTTGCCTGGCGCATGGTTGATGGTGACTTCGGAATGTCTCTATCTTGTGACGCATCCTTGCTCTTTCGCTGGAAATCGCGCTAGGCTTTAGCTTCAGACCGTTTCCGGCTGGAAAATTTGTCAGAATAACTGAAATTCTCCCTTGGGGTTTGAGCCAAGAGCATTCTGACAGCGCACTCGCCTTTGATTATGTTGGCGCAGACCGGCAGCGAGACTACGCGCAATGTCTGGCACCCATAACTTCTTTCGAGATTTCCCCATACCACCGCATTGACTAAACTCTAGTAGTATCAGCTCATCAGCCTTGGTAACTGGAACAAACCTATAGAGTGTTGCATGTGCTCCTTGGTAAAACACCATCATCCTCGGATGAGTGTGCTTCCCATTTTGGCATGGGATGTTTTCGTTAGTTTTTTCAAAGTGGCGCCGTGTCGAAGTTCTCACGTTTATAGTGAACAAAAAAAAATGAGAACGGTCTTGTATTCCAACTCGCAGATCCGCATGCGGTCGGTGATCAGGGCTTTCCCCTTTCTCATCTTCGTAGGGAGGAGATTCAAAATTCGACCCAGCAGTTTGATTTGAAACTTGGTGAACCTTTCAATGACCGCAAGCGTCTTGATAGGTAACTCAGCGCATTACCTTCGATTCAATCCCTGGTAAAGGGACGCCGAGGCGAGCGCCATTATCACAAGGAAACTTGGAGTTGAAGGCGTTCTATTATTCTTTACCCTACCGGAGGTGCCGGTTGGAGTAAGGGGAACAGGGATTTGGGGTCCGCTGGGCGGCCTTGGTGCGAAGGTTGGGGGTCAAGCAACTTCTTTCAACTTTGTCTTTAAGGCGTGTTGGCGGTTCGGCCATTAGCACCCCACCGTACTGTTTGACGGACTTTGAGGCAGGAGTCATTGCGACCGCCTCACTTCTTTTGCATCTCCTCTGCTTTCCACAAGAGAAGCTCCGGCATAGGGAGAGAGGGGCGGGGCCGGCATAGTGCGAATGCATCGTCCACACCCGCGTCAGGCAGCGCGCTTACCTGATTCTGCTCCTTCAAAGAAGTGGGAGCGGTTCCATTGTAACTAAACGCCACACCACCTTCGTTTGTGTCCTGCTAGTAAGAGAGAAGGAGGCGGCTGGTTATAAAATACCCTCTTGTTGCTCCTTGGCGTTGTCCTACGCTTTGGAGATTTACTTCCGTTGTTACAGGACAAAGCACCATCCATTAGAGGCTCGCAAAGCCCTTGGCCGATCATTGAACGAGCCAACAGACGTTGACCAAGAGGTTTCTAGTTATTAAGCCTAATGGCCTTTGTAGTCACACCATCTTTTGATATATGACTGGCAGCGGGCCTTCAAGTAGCCACCTTCTTTAGGGGAGAGAGCCCAAGATCTGAAGATCGTGAGCACATCACAGTTAGGGCAACGCGGAGTTAGCCCAAAACGTGGTGGAAACGTTGTACGAGATGGCTAAGGATCTTGAACGGTGCTTTAGTGAGCCTCGCGAAGTTTCCCAAACCCTTAACGATCTGCTGAGAGGAGAATGCCCATTCTTCGCCTACTTGGAGAGCGGATCTGGAGGAGGAGGCAAGCAGAGGTAATGAGGCTTCCGTACTTCTGGCTGGTCCGAGAACTGACACTGCGGTACCTTCACGAGAACCTGAAGTCACTTTCGTTTCAAGTATAGCTAGAAGAGCTCTATCTGCGATGAACTCGTGGGACTCAGGCCGCATAACAGAGTCCCTGACGCCGGATGCTTCAGGGCCGCGTTGCGTCAACGCTACGGCGTCGGGTTGGCGATGCCGTTGGCTCCCACTGTGGTCGCGCAGAGTTTGCGCTTGTTCTTTCGTGAAACGGAGTCGCTGTTTTCATTGCTTTGGATTCCGTTACAACTTCAATCGTCAAGAATTACAGGAATTAACCAATGTAAAACAAAAGGTTCTACAAACTTGTCGAAAATGAAACACGAGATGCCCCGTTTTGGCATTGGTACTCAGCTTGCGTGGGTCTTTGGCGCTGTGCACGGGGATGTGATATCCGTGGACCACCGCCGAGCAATGCAGACGTCCGTTCGCCAGGAATAAAATCAGGACAGAGTTTTCGTTGATCCCCGCAAATGTCGAGAACTAGAAACTTCCTCGGTCCCAGAATAATCGGACAAGAGCTATCGATCGATCCAGCGTGAGCAATCTGGACTACTAAGCGTATACGCGTCAAGGCTAAAACGAGGTAATAGATCTATCTTAGTATCAACGGCTAAAGGCGTCTCGATAACTACGGAAAGGGGGGGAAAGGTGATGAAGGCTGATGCCCGACCATCTCTCCTCGGTTGGAAGCGCTCGATGACTCTTTGCTGGCAGCAGGGCTTCGCCAAGGCTTCTCCAAAAAATCCTCCTCTTAAAAGGCAAGGCCCAGGGGCTATTTATAGATTTTGAGAGTGTGTAAGGGGGGTCGTAGGGGGGTTCTAACCGGGGTCGGCGGACACCACCCTCGGTGTCTGCGGCCTTGGCCAGACACAGGCCTAAGGGTGTGTCGCCATGGCAGGCGAGACATCCCCTTGGGGTGTCTCGCCATCGGCCGAGACACCCCCTGGTGGTCTCCGGCGCAAGGCCGAACACCTAGGGGTTGTCTCGGACCAAGGCCCAGACAACCCACTAGGTGTACTCGGCCAAATACGGCCGAGACACGCTAGGGGTGTCTCTCGCGCGATGGCCGAGACACCCCGTGGGTGTCTAGGCTTTCCTAAAGACACCTCGCGGGGTATTTCGACCGGCCTCACTGGGACTCCGTTTAAGGTGTATTTTGTTGTTACCCGCGAGATGTCCTTCGTCCGGACTTGGATTTGAGTGATTCCGGTCAGGGTCGTTGGAAACTGCGTCGACGAAGAGTTCGAATCTCCGCTCTGGTCGATGTGGATTATCTGTAGAGTGTTCCGAGGCGCGAGCGGCACGTTTGGAGGTCCTTCTTTGTGAACTAGATGCGCGGGTATTCCCTGATCTTGGCTGCCGAGGGTGTTGGTTGGCTCCGAAATCTCGCTGTAAAAACCCCCCTCACCGTGGCTCGTCGATTCCACTTCAGTCCGTTCGTGCAGACGTCGAATTGAGCCTCATGTCGGATCGGATAGTGACGTTCATCGTCCTCATTAACACTGAACCGTATTGTGGAGACGCTATAGGCAATTTCGCATGCCTACAGAGACCTCCCGACTAAGTCGGTGATCGTCGGCCTTGGCCGAGACACCCTTTCGGGGTGTTCTCGGCCCTGGCCGAGACACCCTGGGGTGTCTTGGTTTTTGCTCAGTCACAGAACAGCCCCTGGCAGGGGTGTTATCGAGCTTGCCGAGACTGTCCGTTTAGGTGTTTTGTTGTTCCCCTGTATACTCTTCGTCGCGATTCGATATTGAGTGATTCCGGGTGGCGTTGGATGCGCGACGAAGAGTTTGATCACCCGCTCTGGTGATTGGATTATCTCGTAGAGTTGGTCGAACGGCATGAAGGGCGTTGTCCTTTTGTGAGCAGTGCCGCTGCTAGGCTTCCCGATTGGTCCGGGTCCTTCGTGATTCGCGACGTCCTATCCGCTCCATGTAACTCGTCGATTCACTTCAGTCGTTCGTCGACGGTCGATTAGGCGTCATGGTTGGATTGGAGGTGACCGAGCTACACATACGTTCGTCCTAGTGTAACCACTGAATCCGGTTATGTGGAGAACTATAGGGCATTTTTGATGCCTACAGTCCCTTGTTCAGCGTACGTCCCGATTCCAATGCATTTTCCTCAATCATCGGGGAAGGAAGACATTCTCGTTTTTGCTGAAAGTATTTTATCTCCGAGCTTTCCTCATCTTTCATCATTTCAGGTTTACCGCTGCAGATGTTTGAGGAGGGCCAAGCTTCTGAGGCCGGATGCCGTTCTAATTAGCTGACATGTTGGCTAACATAAAATGAGCAAAACTTTCCCAGACGGGACCGAAAGACCATCCCTTTGGGAATGATTGTCTGCGCGGTGACAGCTATCATGATCTGGCTACCTCTGCCCGATCTAATTATATTCTGAACTGAATGAATATACTAATCCGCACAGCGTCACTATATGCGAGTTACGCGGACCCGGTATCTATCCCTTGGCAATACCCATCCAGTTTGCCTCAGAAGTGACGGCTCTTGCAGGTAATGCGCATACGATGTTCAGGGAATACCTGTACTTTTCTTATGTTCATCTGTCTTTTGATTAATCTATCGAGTGGCAAGTATGAGGACCAGCACCACTTGGGCCCGCATACTGCTCATGACCCTGCGGGTTACATCCCGGCTGTTACCCTGCATGAGAGACCAGGGGGGCGCGGGATTGCAGGTATGCATTAGCGATTTTCTTGTCCCGATTCTCCTTACTCCTATCCAAAATTTTTCCATTTGGTTAACCTAGGAGTTATTGTAGGACCAGGCGTTGAAGCCTGATACTGCTACAGTTACCGGGCTGAAAGTCTTCATAAGCAATGGTGCCTCCCCGTCTTTGCCCTCCGGAGCTGTGCACGACAAAAATCCGCCTGCAGGGGCTGACGTCAACCCTGCTCCACACTCGCTCGCTGTCCCCGCGGAGCCTGTGGACCTCACCGAGGGGAGTGTATCTGTTGTGTCGGTAGTTCGTAACTTACCTTTTGCTTTCCCTTTTCATAACTCCGATAATCCCACTGAGCTTCTATGTTTCTGGCTTGTAGGATCTTCGTCTTCCCTAATATGAGCCGTGTCCGTAGCCTTTTTGGTTGAACACCACCGATCCTGACAGGGAGGCTATTCCGTAACGGAGCGCTCAGTTTTTCACCGCCTTCTATAATGGCCTTAATCGAGAAGCTCTCTTCACCGAGAGGCGGCTTTGACAGATTCCGGCGTCCTCTCTCTCTCCGCCACATGACAGTGATGAGGGGAAAGAAGGATACCGAATTGGCTGATTCCTTCACATGCTGATCGGGCCGCCGGTCGCTCCACCTGGGTTCAGAAGACTACGAGAGTTGAGCGAACCGGAGGTACCCCCGGGGCGCTTCTTCTTCTCTGCGTCCCTCCTGAGTTCTGGAGCATAGGAATGGCGCAGTGGCGTGACCCCGCCTGGAGCATCTTCCACCCATAGGGCGACTTCGAGGTGTCGGCGAATGTGAGTTCTCACGAATCAGGACCGGAGTTAGAGAGCTCCAATTGCGCATCTAATACGCTAGAATATGGCATTGTAACAGCTACAGGAGCCTTGTCCTCCGCGTATCCGAGGCAAGGTATAGGGCCATCAGACGAGCATGTTCACGCCAATTGAGTTTAAGCACTCTGCGGCAACGTGGCAGAGGCCTTTCCTCACCGTGAACTTTGGGACTAACGGCGAATCAGGAAGCAGCAACGCGAAATGGGAAGATCCGTCAGGTCACGCAAAGCCTAACCAATGGGCGGTCCATCTGAGCCATAGGTGGCTCACACTCGAGAGGACAGCGAAAAGTTATAGGAAAGCCGCCCGGTAACGTGAACCCTCGCAGATGTGCCTAATTCCAACGGCCCGTTTCCTCGTCTGTATGCTCTGACTCTCTAAGCGGGGGCACGAATCAGCAGTGTAAAGAACCTAGAGAATACTGGAGAGCCCATATCGGGATTCCTAGAGCGTTCCTTCGCCTGTCACTCATCGTCATGTGGCGAGAAGAGAGGAACGCGCGACGATCTGGATCAAAGACCGCCGCCTCCTGACAGGGTTATGGCAAGAAAGCCGTATGCGCACGGACTTAACGCCAGTATAATACTAGCTCACAGGAGGAGGGAGCTCGAGGTGTGAAGAAGTATAGACTGAGAAGGGTGATATCCGGTACCGTGGAATGGAAGATGTTTGCGCGCAGGCTGATCTGCTGTGATCCCGGAGATCTGGCGCCATTGCGGTGTCACACGCAAGCAAGGCTACGGACACGCTCATATAGGGAAAGACCGAGATGCCTACAGCAGCAAACCAAGGGCACTAGAGCTCAGTGGATTATCGAGTATGAAAAGGAAAGTCAAAAGGCAAGTTCTGAACATACCGACACCAACAGACATCCCCTCGGGTTGAGGTCCGACAGGCTCCGGGACAGCAGCAGGAGAGGGTACGTCAGCCCCTGCAGGCGGATTGCTCGCACCACTCGGCAAAGACGGGGAGGCACCACTGCTATGAAGACTTTCAGCCCCGGGAACTGTAGCAGTATCAGGCTCAACGCCTGGTCCTACAATGAAACTCCTAGGTTAACCAAATGGAAATTTGGATAAGTAAGGAGAATCGGGACAAGAAAATCGTATGCATACCTGCAATCCCCCCGTCCTCAGGAACAGCCGGGATGCCCAGGGTCATGAGAGTATCGGCCCAAGTGGCTGGGGCCCCTATGATCGCACTCATATATTAGTCAAAAGCAGATGAACATAAGAAAAGTACAATATCCCTGAATCGTATGCATACCTGCAAGCCCGTCATTCTGAGGCAAACTGGATATGCCAGGGATAGATACCGGGCTAACTCCAATAGTTGACGCTGCGATAGTCAATCATTCATTAGTCAAATAAAAGATCGGGCAAGAGGAGCAGAATCAGATATGTACCGGTAGACAATCATTCCCAAAGGATGGTCTTTCGGTCCCTCTGGAAGTTTGCTCAGCCAACATGTCAGCTAATAAACCGGCATCCGGCTTCAAGAAGCTTGGCCCCTCCATCACAACATCTGCAGGGTAACCTGAATGATGAAAGATGAGGAAAGCTCGAGAAAATACTTTCAGCAAAAACGAGAAGTCTTCCTTCCCCATGATTGAGGAAAATGACATTGAATGTGGACGTACCTGAACAAGGGACTGTAGGCATCAAAAATTGCCTATAGTTCTCCACAACCGGTTCAGTGTTAACGAGCGACGATGAACGAAATGACATTGAATGTGGACGTACCTGAACAAGGGACTGCGGGCTCAACATTATTCATCTGCTCAAGGTCGATGTTTAGATCGATGCCCAAGGACCCGTCGTGAAGAGCGTGGAGAGCTAGTGCCTCGTTTTAGCCGAGACATAAGCTTTACACCTCTGAGATCTCACGCGGATCGACGGGGTTCTGTTTCTATATCCCTTCGCGGATAGACGAAACTCTGCCGGATTATACCGGAAAAGAGATCTTGAAGAGTCGGCGGTCCACGGATATCAACATCCCCGTCACAGGCCAACAACCCACGCAAGCGAGACCGCACCAAACCGGGACCTCGTGTTTATTTTCGTTTAAGTTGTAATATCTTTTGTTTTCATTTTATTCTGTTGTAACGCTTGAAGTTGTAACAGATCTCAAAAAGAGAATATCAATGAAAACAGCGACTTTTACCGAAAACAAGCTGGCGACCACAGTGGGAGCCAACGATCTCGCCCCCGAGATCGTCGTGACGCAACCGGCCTTCAAGATCCGGGTGAATGAAGAGGTCGAATACGAGTTCGACCAGAAGAAGTTCGAAGAATACCTCTCCTCTTCCTCCTCCAGATCTGCCTCCCCGAACCGGCGCAAGAAGACATCCGCTTCCAAGAACGTTCGTGGGACTTCCAACTCAAAGAACCAAGAGCCCTCCGCTGCCTTTGCACCACGCAACGTCCCCATGTTGCTCAGCATGGTCAAGACAGCAAATCCAGCTCTCCCATCAACCTCAAAGGCGATGGATGATGCAACTCCGATTCTGTCCAAAAGGGCACTCCAAAGGCGTCGTCAACGCCTTGCTCAACAACTCGCCAAGGCCAGGGAGTCAAAAGATGGAGTGCGCTATGCAGAGGACTTGAAGTCAAGGCAGCGACAAGAGCAACGGCAAGCAATCAACCTCCCCTCCAAAACAGAAGCGAGTGAGTGGATCCGTGTCAAGAGGAACCGCTCCACGCTCGAGGAGCGAATCAAGAAGCGCCGTGCTTTACTTGCGCATGCCCGACTCCTCCTAAAGAAGGCGGAAGAAATGCAGCAAGAAACGGCGGTCAAAGCGCCGACCACAAGCAAACGGGTGTGGGTTCCCAAATCGAAACCAACACTTCCAGCAAAGAAGGGTGAAACCATCGCCCAAAGCTCCTCCAAATCAGGTCATGTTTCTACTATCCCGGCACCTTCAACGGCGCCAAGTAAGAAAGGGGATCATTCAAGATCCCAGGTTCCTTTGACAGGTCACCTCGGTCCCTTACCGGCGAATCGAGGTAGAGTACCCGTCAAAGAACGACTGGGACCATTGAAAGGTCCCCAAGTTTCAAATCAGACTGGGGGTCGATTTAATCCCCCCAATAAAGAAAACAAAGGGAAAGCCCCTATCACCGACCGCATCGGATTGCGAGTCGAATTAAAAGAGCCCGTTCAGTTCATACGCTCACAAAAGCGTAAGATTGAACGGGCCACTCTTGATAAAACTAACCAAGTGTTGCATTCCCAAGGGGAAGCACACTCATCTGAAGATGAGAGTGTTATACTAAGGGACACCCACCAACACTCTGTAGGGTGCTCCAGCTATCAAGCTGATGAGTTGTACTACAGAGCTGGGGGTGTGGGTAAATCTCGAAAGAGATATGTGCAGGATATGAAGTCCCAATGCCCGTGTGCAAGTATCATCAAGACGGTGCTGTCGGAATGCCGCTGCAACAGTCCCCCAAGAAGAATCTCGGTGTTCGAGAGACTCTCCAAGCCGAGGCATTTCCACAAGAAGAAATTGCTCCGCCAAAAAGACGAGTATTCAAGAGTGTCGGTCAACATGACCGGCCGAGGGGAATCAACACCACACTTCAGCATAGAACAGCTCGCTGAGGTATCCCGGTGTATAGCACGGATGCGGCCCGGAACCAGCGGCCGGAAGGGCTACCAAAGAGTACCAAAGGGCCTCTCTCTGGAAGAAGAAGAATCAGATGCTGATTCAGATACCTGCTCCGCCGTCGCATCAGATGACACGGCTTCAAGTGCGGGCCAGCCGTACGAATCACTCATGATCAGTGCCGAACAAATGAACAAAATGCTTGAAGACGCCCTAACTCGGCAGAAAGAAGCTTTCAAATTCGAGATGGAAATGACCCTACAGCGGATGAGGGAGATGCACGATCAGCAACTCGCAGCTTTGACAACTCATCAAGAGGAGCCCACTCGACCCAATCATCAGAACCAAGAAGAGAATGAACGGGAAGGGAATAATGTCATTATTCCTCCTGTCAACAACGACAACGGAAGTGGTCCGGTAGATGATAATGCCAAAGAAGACCACATTACCTCTCCCCAAAACCACTCGAAAATAGAAACGAGTGAAGACAAAAAGATGAAAGACTTGGAGAGCAAAATCAATGCATTGATGAATGCTCAAGAGGTAAAAAGGTCAGGTATACCGTGTCCATATCCGAGGGAGTGGGAATCCATTCCATATCCGGCAAAGTTTAATCTCATTAACTTTACGCCGTTTGATGGAAAGGGTTCCCCTACCCAACATTTAATCTACTTCAAGTCTCATTTAGGAATTATTTCCGGAAATGAGCCCCTCATGGTGCGGTCATTCGTCGGCACTCTTCGCGGAGCTGCCTTCGACTGGTACCGCCGTCTCAAGCCCGGAAGTATCAACGGCTGGGATGACATGGAGGACATGTTCTTGACCAATTTCTTTGATGATGACACCGAGGTTTCGATCGGCACGCTGTTCGATGAAAAACAGAAGAATGGCGAGACGGTTGAAAACTTCGTGAAGAGATTCCGGAACAAAGCTATGAATTGCAGGGACCCGGTCAGCGAGGAATTCATCCTCGAAACTTGCCACAACAATTTAACATTGGACATCCTTGAAGCCATGGGAACGGCACCGCCAACGACCTGGAAAGACTTGAAGGTGAGAGGGGAAAGAGCCGAGCGACTCCTCAAAAGGAAGAAGGCTGAAAGGGGCCAAATACCAAACAGTGTCCCACAACAGAAGAACTTTACCCCTAGGGGTAAGGGGAAAACACAAGCAAATGCTGTAGATGCGAATCAAGTGTTTGAGGTGCAAGCACAGCCGCAACAGCCACAGCAGCAACAGAGGGCGCCTCAACAATCGAGATGGCAACAACAGCCCCAAAGGCAAAAGGCCGCGGAGCCGAGGTTCCCAAAGACCTACTCGTTCAAGGAGGATGAAATCCCGGGTATCTTCAAATACCTCGTTCAGAACAACAAGATCAAGTTGCCACCGATTCAGGATCAAGAAGATGCCAAGAGGGTCAACGATCCGAAATACTGTGCATTCCACCGAGCGGTGCACCATCCCACCAAGGTATGCTACGCTCTCAAAGATAAGATTCAGGCCCTAATCGATGTTGGGGTTATCACCATGAAGCAGCCCAAAGAGAAGAAAGTGGGTGCAAACATGGTATCCATTAGTTTCGGGACTGTTCCCTCGAGTTGGTTCCAACACGAGCCGGTGATCAATGCAGCAGTGAAGACGGTGAATGATGATCCTCACCAACAGCGCCAGAAAGGGCTCGTGCCACACACAACCCCAAATGGTGAGATTCTGTGGGTTCATCCGGACTTGATCACAGATGAGCAATGGACCGGATCATCATCAAAAAGAAAGTCAAAAGGAAAAGGGAAATCTTGTTATGGAGCTTCTGCCATTCCAGGAGAAGAGGACGACAAAATCCCAACCTTTCCACTGTCTGAAGACGAACAGGAGGTCTTTGCAACCCGAAGCGGGAACGAGTATCACTACAAGTACCCAGACGCTTCCGAGCAATTGGGCACCAAAACCCCTCCTTCCAAAACGTTGGCAGAATTAGGAATCTCAGCAATTCCCCCAACACCCGCATCTGCGGAGAAAGTCCAGCAAAAGGAGAAGGGGAAAGAGCCTCCGCGGCAAGAAGCCCAGAACCCGAGGCAGTCTCGATTCAATCATCCGATTGGTAGAGACAAACCGGGAAATACGAGCTCACCGCCTCATTTCGACATCATGGCGCAGTTGGCCAACATCCCAGCTCGCATAACTCTATACGAGCTGTTGCGCCTTTCAAAGGACACAAGGAAAGCGCTGCAAGAAGCCTTAAGTGACTCTGAAGCTTTTCTGACTCGGATCAAGCCATCTCCAGAAGGACCAGAGCCGTCAGTTCAACAATGCAACCTGGCGGCGCAACACTTTCCCTGCATCTCCTTCACTAAAGAAGATATGCAGACGAAGAATTCAAAGCATGACCGACCGTTGTACTTTACCGGTCACATTGGCTCCAGCGTTGTCAACCGGATCCAAGTCGATCCGGGTTCCGCTGTTAGCATCATGCCATTCCGATTGATGCATCATCTCGGAATCCCGACTAGCAAATTAGCATCCACTGGCACTACGATTTATGGATTCAACACCAGCGGGTCTAGGCCCTTGGGGAAGATCCGAGTCAAGTGCCAGATTGGGGATTTGAGGTCGGAGGTCACTTGTTATGTGATTGACGCGGAAACATCCTATAACTTACTGTTGGGTCGACCTTGGATCCACGGTAACCTTATAGTCCCGTCAACTCTACATCAGTGTCTCAAATATGTAGACACAAACAATGAAGTCAAGACGGTGGTCGCGGATAAGCAACCGTTTAAGGGATTGGAGAATTACTTCACCGATTCCCTTTTATACGGCGCTGAATCCGATACTGAACCATCGGCCCAAGGAACGGACAGCGGAGATGAAGCTGATACCGAACCAGGGCTTGATTATGATGGTGGTTTTGTTCTTAATGACATTGTACCCATTGTAATCAATCTTGACGATGATGAATCATCGGAGAATAGTTGTAACTGGCAACTTGCCGAAGAACTATCAATAAACGATGATTTAGAGTATTTGATGTGTCTGGATGACGTCACTAAAGAGCTTTGTGATAATCCTGACCTACATATGCCTCTTCAGTCATTTTGTCTGACGAAAAAGCAGGTACAAGATCCATGCGGAGCGACGCTTGTCATCCCCGCGGGAAAATGGAGTGGAAAAGAAGTCGTCTACGGCAAAGGAAAAGAAGATCCGACACCCGATCACTTCTTAGAGGAAGAAGAAGACGAAGATAAACCTGCTCCTCATCTATTCAGATATGACGCAAAAGCGCGCGATATGATGGAAAAGTATGGGTATGACTTCACACTCGGAGAAGGTCTTTTCTTTGGTCGAGGCCCACGAGTTCCACCTCGAATGGCCTATGTACCGAAGGGAAAACCCGACGATTATTATCGCTATAAAAGAGGTCTCGGCTACGTCTCCTCGTCCGACGACGAATGTTGCTGGCAAATCATTGATCAGATCGCTAACAAGGCTAGAAACGGGTACTCTTCCGACTCTTCGGCTGGGGGTTCCGACACTAGCCTTGGCGAGACGTTCAAAAGGTTGATGTCAAATATGGTCACGGTCGATCCTACCGCAATAGAGGAAGACGACCAGATGCCAACATGGGAAGATCCTTGGGTTCACCACCTAAACATGCAGTATGGTGATAGGTTCGAGCAAAGAGAGCCTCCTACCGAAGATCAAGTACTCCAGGTGAATATGGGAACTGAGGAAAATCCTAAACCGATATTCATTAGCGATAGTCTTCTACCCGATGAGAAAGAAGAGTTAATCTCTCTTATCAAGGAGTACATTGACGTGTTCGCCTGGAATTATGAAGACATGCCAGGACTCGACCCGAACGTAGCAGTACATCGTCTCAATATCAAGATGGATGCCAAACCAGTCAAACAACAACAAAGACGGTTTCGTCCGCAAATGATGGAGGCGATCGAATCCGAGGTCAAGAAGCTTATTGACTCGGGCTTCGTTCGAGAGGAGCAACATCCAGAATGGCTAGCCAATATTGTCCCAGTCCTTAAGAAGAACGGGAAAGTCAGGATTTGTATCGACTTTCGGGATCTCAACACTGCTTGCCCAAAAGATGATTTTCCCCTCCCCATCACGGATGTCATCATCGACAATACGTGTGGGTTCGAGAGGATGTCTTTCATGGATGGTTTCTCTGGTTATAACCAGATAAAGATGCATCCGGATGATGAAAAGCACACCGCATTCAGAACGCCCCTCGGTGTCTTCTGTTACACAGTTATGCCCTTCGGCTTAAAGAACGCAGGTGCTACATATCAACGAGCTATGTCAAAGATCTTTCAGGATCATCTCCGAAAGACTGTTGAATGCTACGTAGATGATCTGGTCGTGAAAAGTCGTGATAAAAAGGATCACATCAAAGACTTAAAGACCATGTTCGACTTAATGCGAGCCCATCAGTTGAAGATGAATCCTACCAAGTCTTTCCTCGGAATGTCGAGTGGAAAATTCCTGGGATTCGTCGTCACCACCAAAGGTATCCACATCGATCCTGATAAGGTAAAGGCGATCAATGAATTACAACCTCCGAGAAACCTCAGGGAGCTCAGAGGATTGCAGGGGCGATTGGCTTATATCCGTCGGTTCATTTCGAACCTCTCAGGAAAATGCCAACCATTCTCCAGGCTCGCAAAGAAGGGCGTATCATTTGTATGGGATGAAGCTTGTCAGAAAGCATTCGAGAGCATTAAAGAATATCTCTCAAAACCTCCCGTACTCGTTGCACCGAAATCGGGCAAACCGTTCTTGATTTATGTCAAGGCGACGAGCCACTCATTAAGTGCATTGCTTGCACAAGATGACGATAACGGTCACGAGCAGGCAGTGTATTACTTGAGCCGAACCATGGTGGGCGCCGAGTCTCGATATCCTATGATTGAGAGGGAATGCCTCGCCTTGGTGTTCGCCATTCAGAAGATGCGGCATTATTTGGTCGGGCAGACCATTTACGTCATCTCTAAAGTTAATCCGGTTCGAGTATTCATGACTCAACCCGCTTCCATGAGCTGGCGATTAGCGAAATGGGCCTTACTCTTGTCCCAATACGACTTGCATTTCAAGCAACAGAAGTCGGTCAAAGGACAGGCCATATGCGATCTCCTCGCAGCTAATCCAACTACGGATCCTGCCGAGATATATGACGATCTACCCGATGAGGCCCACGAAGTCAACGCAACTTCTCACCAACAAATATGGCGCTTATACTTCGATGGCGCTTCGCGAGCAACTAATGTTGCAAGTGCTCCTGGAAGTTCTAAAATCTCCTCCGGAGTTGGAGTAGTCTTAGTTTCCCCAGGAAAACATGTGATGCCTCGCGCCTACTCGCTAACCGAGCCATGCTCGAATAATGTAGCAGAGTATAACGCACTGATCATAGGACTCAACTTCGCTAAGGAGCTGGGGGTTGAGTATCTCGAAGCCTTCGGCGATTCTCAACTGATAGTCAAGCAGGTTCAAGGAGAATATGAAGTTCGAAGTCAGGATTTAATTCCATACCATAAGATGGCAGTGGAGATAGCGGAATCATTTGAAGGATTCTTCATCGAACATATTCCACGGCTACAGAATACCTATGCAGATGCGTTGGCCGCATTGGCCGTGTCACTAGCGCAGCCTCCCGAAACAGAGCAGTTTGTTACGGTAAGAACTCACCAACTCCTAGTGCCGCTTTACAGTGAAGATGCCGAGGAAGAAGAAGTTCAAGAGGTACACGCTACTCAAATCGAGTTCGAACCACGAGATTGGCGTTTCCCCATCATCGACTACGTCCTGCATGGAATCTTGCCAGAAGATGTGAAGGAAAGAGAGTCAATCCGGCGAAGAGCACCCAGATTCTACTACAATACAGAGAATCGAACGCTATACCGCAGGGGGTATGATGGGCTGCTATTGCGCTGCCTATCAACCAAAGAAGCTGAAGAGGTCCTTAGGGAAGCGCACGAAGGAGAGTGTGGCGCACACCAACCTGGTCCTAAGCTTTATGACCGCATCAGAAGAATGGGGTATTTCTGGCCTTCCATGATGAGTGATGCAACTACGTATGCCCGAAAGTGTGACGCATGTCAAATACACGGGAATTATGTACACCAACCTCCGGAGCATCTGCATCCTTCGGTTACGTCATGGCCGTTCGAGACTTGGGGAATGGACATTGTTGGTCCTATAAATCCTCCGTCAGTCAAAGGCGACCGGTTCATCTTGGCAATTACCGATTACTTCTCCAAATGGGCCGAAGCAATTCCACTCAGAGAAGTTAAGACGAGCAACGTCATTGGATTCATCAAGCACCACATCATCTATAGGTATGGTGTTCCAAGACGAATCATACATGACAACGGTCCTCAGTTTGTCAGCAACGCCTTCATAAGGTTCTGCGAAAAGTTTAAAATTCAGGACATCTCGTCGACGGCGTATAATCCTACAGCGAATGGATTAGCTGAAGCCTTCAACAAGACCATCATCAAACTCTTGTCAAAGATCGTGAAGACCAACAAACGAGACTGGAATGACAAGCTTGGCGCAGCTCTATGGGCCTATCGGACCACGGTGCGCACACCAACGGGAGCGACCCCGTATTCACTGGTATACGGATGTGAAGCTGTTCTTCCATTGGAGATCCAAATACCATCTCTTCGGATCGCTCTTTCAACCCAGATGTCGACCGAAGAACAACATCAGAAGCACCTCGAAGAACTCGAGAGGCTTGATGAAGAACGCCTGGAAGCTCAACAACACATTGAATTTTATCAAGCTAGAATCTCTCGAGCCTTCGACAAAAAGGTTCGACAAAGGAGTTTCAAAGAAGGAGATTTGGTTCTAGCTGTGAAACGGCCTATGATCCTTAACTCCAAGAAGAAGGGTAAATTCGAACCCAAATGGGAGGGACCATTCGTAGTGGAGACAGTCTACTCGAGTGGCGCCTATCGCCTCGTCACCAAAGACGGCGACCGGCTCATGATGCCGATAAACGGCAAATTCCTGAAACGATACTATCCTTAGTATCTTTTTGGATAACCAATGCATCGGGAAGTTCCCGGAAGAATACCACATGGGTATTCTTAGGGATAACCCGGTCGTTGTGGAATCGACGGATAAGAAATCTACATTCGAACTCTAAAGGTCAGAATGTCTCTTCTTATTCTCGACAAAGATCTCTATTTCTTATGAGTTCCTCTTGTGAGATGAGATCTAATCCTCTGATAGGTTAATCTTTCCTCACCAAACCATCCGCTGATCAAAT
>NW_017973838.1:0-4024 GCF_001876935.1 Asparagus officinalis
CCATACGATTGCAATTTGTGCAATGTAGAGGTTTGAATGGTTTACGTTGATCGAAATAGAATGCATGTGGTTCATTTGCAAAAATAGATTTTCCTTTGTAATTATTTTGCAAATGAGAATTTCTTTTCAAATCGAAGCAAAACATGGCCAAATGACCAAAACGACCACAATAATCACATTTATACACATGAGCATGTTTATGATTTACACTATGTGTGTGTACATGTGTATGTAATGTGGAAGCTTGATGGGATGCACAATCATGAATAGGCTTATCAATTTTTTGTGCATTATGACAAAATTGAGCTGCAAGTAGAACATTTGTGAATTTTGTCATACATATGTGCATAGTGAATAGGTTTCTTAGAAGAATTAACATTGAACTTTGCACATAAGTCCATAAGCATTTTATTATTAGCAATATAAGTGTTTAGTGTTGAATCTAAAGTAGATATTCTTTTTCTCATTTGATTCAACTCATCATTGTGCATACAAGCATTGCTACCAGAAGTAGGATAAACAAGATTACTCATCATAGATTTCAACTTATCTACTTCTAACATAGCATCATGTTTTTCATGAAGCAAACTAGCATTTTCAATTTTCAAATTTTCATTGCATTCTTTAAGAATTATATTTTCATTTGCAATAAAATTAAACTTAGTAGCTAGTGTTTCATGAGTGGATTTCATATTAACATACTTACTCTTTACATCAATATAGCAATTGTGTAATTTTTCAAACTCAAGAGCAAGTTTATCAAAAGTAATAATGTCATCGTTATCGCATACCTCACTAGGGTTATCACCTAGTGGTATTGTACATGGAGATGAGGCTTCCTTAGAACTCAAAGCAGGATTTTCCAACGCTTGTTGAATAGCCTCCAATTTCCCTTCATGTGCTTCAATAAATTTCCATAAAGCGTGAGCACTATCAAAATTAGCAAATTTGTTAGAAAACGATGAATGAAAAGCGTTAATCAAATATTCTAACAAAAGCTTATTCATGTTAAACAATCTTTTATCATTCTCACACCATTTGGATTTTTCCAAGGTGGGAACAACATAAGCATCCTCAATAATTTCCCATAAATCAAATTGATTAGATTGAACGAAAAGTTTAAATCTAATACGCCATTGAGCATAGGGAAAAATATCCAAACGAGGAGCAATATTAATAGCATATCCTAAACAAGATGAATCATACATATCCATAAAGATGAAATGCAAGAAGCACAAAGTAATCAAAATTAGATTAGCACAAATACAATAACTTGGATCTTTAACTCAAGGCGGTTAGTCCTTAAATCAAAGAGCACCAAGCTCTGATACCAATTGTTAGACCCTAGAGGGGGGGGGATGATTAGGGTCTTATGCTAATCTAATCCCAATAAAATCCTAATTAAAATTATATAGATCAATATGTTCTTGCAAGAGATAGATATGAACAATAAAAACAATAAGAATATGCACAACTAAAATATGAGACAAGCAAAACACAAACACACGATATGTTTACGAGGTTCGGTCACCACGACCTACGTCCCCGCTCCTCACCTCGAGGAGATATCCACTATAACAATCCGGTTTGGAAGCCGGAACTTCTACACACTCGGTTTACAAGTTCACCGAAAACTCTCACACTACACAATCACTCAACAAACACACTTTACACACTAAGTGTAGGAACCTAGCCCGTGTCCTCCTCCTCAAGTGCTCGATTACAACCTCTCCCTAGGTTCGTCAATCGACGCCACTCCTATTGGATTTGACCCCGTCTCTCTCTCCTCACACTTCTCTCGGTGTACAAGTGTGTTACAAGTGAATCTCACAAATAAAGGTTCAATACAATGATTTGTTCTCAATTAACAAGTGAGAACACAATGAAGCTCACACTCACTAAATCACACCCCACAACCAAATATATGATGTATGAAATGCTATAAGCTCAAATAGGGTGTGTGTGATAATATGAGTATAAACAATTTCTAACTCAATTAACAAACTAGCAATAAATGATGATATGAAAATTCAAAAACAAATTTGCTAGAGAATAGAGTTAGGAAAACTTCTCTATGAACACAAAGAGAGGATGAAGAAGATTGAGGGTGAATCCCTCAATTGGCAACGTAAGCTTCCTCCTTTGTAAACAAACACCAAACCCAAACTTGAGAATAAGCAAACTTTTAAACACTTGAAAACTCTTGTTAAAAACCTCTTAGTTAATTGGAAATAGTTAATGCACATGGGTATTTATAGGCTTGAAGAAACCAGCCCAAAAATCCAACCAAAACCCTTAAAAACATTAAAATAAACAAAGCTGGAAACTAGCCGTTACTGTGCCAACGGCTATATATAAGTCGACTTATCAGGTTACACAAGTCGACTTGACAGAAGGAAAATCAGATGCAGAAAGAGAGTTTATAAGTCGACTTATAGTCGACTTAGTACAAGTCGACTTACTTTTAAGAACAAGTCGACTTAACAGAGGAAAAAATGCATATTCCAAGCTAGTTCATAAGTCGACTTATCAGACCTGATAAGTCGACTTATGAACATGCACAGACACTGTGCATGTCCAAAATCTGACTTTTGAGGGCTCTTTAAAAATAGTAAATAAAATCCAAAAATTATAAAATCTTGGGAAAAGTTTATAATCATACATACAAACATGTTGGAAAAAGAATTTTTCAATATGCATTTATCATTTGTGAAAAACACTGTATTCTGCAAAAGCACTAAAAGACGTATATATGAAAAACATGTGTTTTTTATTTTTGACTCAAAACAAGTTTTAAAAAACTTATGGAATATTTATATGGACATAATAAAAGTTGTTTATGATGTAAATATAGTCCAAAACTTATTTTGCATAAAAACACTTATAGTTACGAAAACACAAATATATATGTGTGTGTATATTTGAGCTTTATAGAATTAACACACATTATATAAACCCTAAACTAATTTACCCAAGCTATGAGATCTTCAATATGCTCAACTTGGTACACATGCGGATGAAGCTTGAACTTGATCTTTAACTTTGAATTGTTGCAAAAGCACTAAAAGACGTATATATGAAAAACATGTGTTTTTTATTTTTGACTCAAAACAAGTTTTAAAAAACTTATGGAATATTTATATGGACATAATAAAAGTTGTTTATGATGTAAATATAGTCCAAAACTTATTTTGCATAAAAACACTTATAGTTACGAAAACACAAATATATATGTGTGTGTATATTTGAGCTTTATAGAATTAACACACATTATATAAACCCTAAACTAATTTACCCAAGCTATGAGATCTTCAATATGCTCAACTTGGTACACATGCGGATGAAGCTTTGAACTTGATCTTTAACTTTGAATTGCATAAGCTTCACCGACATTCCGCCAACCTCCATTGGATATCATCGTTGAAGCTCTATTCCATCCATCCTCCAACTCATTGTTTGTCTAGAATACCTAATAAGAAACATAAACACTAGAAAAACAATATTAAGAATTGTTTGTAATCATCGATATCATCGTTGAAGCTCTATTCCATCCATCCTCTAACTCATTGTTTGTCTAGAATACCTAATAAGAAACATAAACACTAGAAAAACAATATTAAGAATTGTTTGTAATCATCAAAATAAGATTAGAAGATGTAGGCTCATAACATGAGACCTAACAGATTGGGGGCTACGGAGCTCGTCGTAGAGAGATCGAGAGGGGGAGGAAGAGGGAGAGAGCTAAATTGGGGATCTGAGTTTTTGTGGAGAGAGAGGATCGAGAGGGGGAGGAAGAGGGAACGAGCTAAATTGGGGATCTGATTTTTTGGGGAGAAAGAGGGCAGCTCTTTTATCGAGAGTTGCGCGCTGGAACTGAAACTTTACAAAAAAAACCCAAGCAGCGCACGCAGCGTGCGCTGGGCAGTGCTTCTGCAGTTTTATATATATATACATATACACACACACACACACACACACACACACACATATATATATATATATATATATATATATATATATATAT
>NW_017973838.1:6855-10117 GCF_001876935.1 Asparagus officinalis
CCCTATCATTTAAATCCAAGGCCCTAGGGTTATGAACCCGTTTGGGCGTATTTTGTGCACCGATACGATCAAAGCAAAAATTGTAAACGTGACCCATACGATTACAATTTGTGCAATGTAGAGGTTTGAATGGTTTACGTTGACCAAAATGGAATACACGTGGTTCATTTGTAAAAATAGATAAAAATTGTAAATGTGACCCATACGATTGCAATTTGTGCAATGTAGAGGTTTAAATGGTTTACGTTGACCGAAATAGAATGCACGTGGTTCATTTGCAAAAATAGATTTTCCTTTGTAATTATTTTGCAAACGAGAATTTCTTTTCAAATCGAAACAAAACATGGCCAAATGACTAACACGACCACAATAATCACATTTGTACACATAAGCATGTTTATGATTTACACTATGTGTGTGTACATGAGTATGTGATGATGAAGCTTGTTGGGATGCACAATCATGTGTAGGCTTGTCAGTTTTTGGTGCATTATGACAAAATTGAGCTAAATGGCCTTTAAGACCGCAAGTAGAACATTTGTGAATTTTGTCATACATATGTGCATAGTGAATAGGTTTCTTAGAAGAATTAACATTGAACTTTGCACATAAGTCCATAAGCTTTTTATTATTAGCAATACAAGTGTTTAATGTTGAATCTAAGGTAGATATACGTTTTCTCATTTGATTCAACTCATCATTTTGCATACAAGCATTGCTACTAGAAGTAGGATAAACAAGATTACTCATCATAGATTTCAACTTATCTACTTCTAGCATGGCATCACGTTTTTCATGAAGCAAACTAGCATTTTTAATTTTCAAATTTTCATTGCATTCTTTAAGAATTATATTTTCATTTGCAATAAAATAAAACTTAGTAGCTAGTGTTTCATGAATGGATTTCATATTAACATACTTACTCTTTACATCAATATAGCAATTGTGTAATTTTTCAAACTCAAGAGCAAGTTCATCAAAAGTAATAATATCATCGTTATCGCATACCTCACTAGGGTTATCACCTAGTGGTATTGTACATGGAGATGAGGCTTCCTTAGAACTCAAAGCGGGATTTTCCAACGCTTGTTGAATGGCCTCCAATTTTCCTTCATGTGCTTCAATAAGTTTCCATAAAGCGTGAGCACTATCAAAATTAGCAAATTTGTTAGAAAACGATGAGTGAAAAGCGTTAATCAAATATTCTAACAACAGCTTATTCATGTTAAACAATCTTTTATCATTCTTACACCATTTGGATTTTTCCAAGGTGGGAACAACGTAGGCATCCTCAATAATTTCCCATAAATCAAATTGATTAGATTGAACGAAAAGTTTGAATCTAATACGCCATTGAGCATAGGGAAAAATATCCAAACGAGGAGCAATATTAATAGCATATCCTAAGCAAGATGAGTCATTCATATCCATAGAGATGAAATGCAAGAAGCACAATGTAATCAAAATTAGATTAGCACAAATACAATAACTTGGATCTTTAACTCAAGGCGGTTAGTCCTTAAATCAAAGAGCACCAAGCTCTGATACCAAATGTTACTAGAGGGGGGGGGGTGATTAGGGTCTTATGCTAATCTAATCCCAATTAAAAGCTAATTAAAATTGTGTTGATCAATTTGATCTTGCAAGAAGAAATATGATATGGATATGAACAATAATGATGAATAAAAATTACGCTAAGCAAAACACAAACACACGATATGTTTACGAGGTTCGGTCACCACGACCTACGTCCCCGCTCCTCACCTCGAGGAGATATCCACTATCACAATCCGGTTTGGAAGCCGGAACTTCTACACACTCGGTTTACAAGATCACCGAAAACTCTCGCACTACACAAACACTATGCAATCACACTGTACACACTAAGTGTAGGAACCTAGCCCGTGTCCTCCTCCTCAAGTGCTCGATTACAACCTCTCCCTAGGTTCGTCAATCGACGCCACTCCTATTGGATTTGACCCTGTGTCTCGCCTCACACTTCTCTCGGTGTACAAGTGTATTACAAGTGATTCTCACAAAAGAAAGTTAAATACAATGATTTGTTCTCAAATAACAAGTGAGAACTCAATGAAGCTCACACTCACTAAATCACACCCCACAACCCACACTATGTGGTATGAAAATATTAAGCTCAATAAGTGTGTGTGATAACAGTGAATCAAACTCAATAGATATAGCTAAATGAAGTGAAAATGAAATAATAAGCTATAAAAGAGTTTAGAAGACTTCTCAAACAAGAAGAACAGTAGAGATGATTCCAATAGGATTGAATGCCACTTCTTGTTGTAGAAAAACTCCTCTTGAAAAACTGATTGATGAAATCAACTATTAAACAGCTCTTAAACGCACTTAATATTTTGTAAAACACCAAACTTGGATTTCTTAGTTCTAGAGAGGAAGAACAGCAATGGGGTATATATAGCACCTCAATACAACAGCAAAATGTAAGTAAAAAGACCAAAAACCCAGTTTGAAAACAGACAGAAAAACTAGCCGTTACAAAGGTTCTGACACCTCAGCGGTTGACCGGTCCGGTCGACCGCTAAGCTCAAAAGCTCAGATAATGAGGGTTTAGAGCTGGCGGTCGACCGACGGAATTTTCGGTCAACCGGATATTCTCTCGGTCGACCGGTGCGATCGACCGCGAGCATGAGCTCAGAAAACCACTATCGGTCGACCGGATCGGTCGACCGAAAACTGATATTGGCAAACTGACAGGTTTTGGGGCAGTTTTAAAAATTCGTTAAAAATATCAAATCAAATCCAAAAATAGTGAAACTTTGGGGAAAGTTTCTAAATAATAAAATAAACATGTTTAAAAAGAAATTTTTGGAAAATCAATTTTCGTTTGTGAAAACTACCTATTTTTGAAAAATGCTTAGAAAACCTGTTTTTTTTATGAAAGTGAAAGTTGATATATGAGCATGTATTATATGTATATAATGAAGTATGAAAGAGCTGTAAACATGAGATAAAGGTTATTGTAACAACGTTTGATGAAAAATCATTTATATGATAGAAAACGTCAAAAAACGTGTTAAGTGTACATATATTGAGCTTAGATATAATCATACAATATATGTAAGTAAACTAAACATATACCTAGGTAAATCCACACAAATGAACTTGAATCTTTAACGTTTGATTGACGTGTGTAGAAAAACCTGAAAACAGAACATAAACACAAAACACTAGAGAACTTATTAGTAATAAATTGTTTGCCAAATCATCATCAAAACTA
>NW_017973839.1:0-10048 GCF_001876935.1 Asparagus officinalis
GGCAAAACAACTCAGGCAGGAGTTGTGTCTCGCCCACACAATGAGTGGCTCGGCCATTGTAAGCCTACATCATGAGTGGCTCGGCCATTGAAAGTTGTAAGTCTCTTTGTCAGCTTTCTAAC
Organism: Asparagus officinalis; assembly: GCF_001876935.1. Lineage (NCBI taxonomy): Eukaryota > Viridiplantae > Streptophyta > Magnoliopsida > Asparagales > Asparagaceae > Asparagus > Asparagus officinalis. The sequence goes on from NW_017973839.1 coordinate 123, forward strand.
GCATCTAGAATCATCTCATTCCGAGATCGGACGAGAGAGTTAGAGCCAAAATACCCGAGGACGTACGAAGGCAAAACAACTCAGCCAGGAGTTGTGTCTCGCCCACACAATGAGTGGCTCGGCCATTGTAAGCCCACACCATGAGTGGTTTGGCCATTGAAAGTTGTATGTCTCTTCGTCAGCTTTCTAACGCATCTTGAATCATCTCATTCCGAGATCGGACGAGAGAGTTAGAGCCAAAATACCCGAGGACGTACGAAGGCAAAACAACTCAGCCAGGAGTTGTGTCTCGCCCACACAATGAGTGGCTCGGCCATTGTAAGCCCACACCATGAGTGGCTCAGCCATTGAAAGTTGTATGTCTCTTCATCAGCTTTCTAACGCATCTTGAATCATCTCATTCCGAGATCGGACGAGAGAGTTAGAGCCAAAATACCCGAGGACGTACGAAGGCAAAACAACTCAGCCAGGAGTTGTGTCTCGCCCACACAATGAGTGGCTCGGCCATTGTAAACCCACACCATGAGTAGCTAAGCCTTTGAAAGTTGTAAGTCTCTTCGTCAGCTTTCTAACGCATCTTGAATCATCTCATTCCGAGATCGGACGAGAGAGTTAGAGCCAAAATACCCGAGGACGTACGAAGGCAAAACAACTCAGCCAGGAGTTGTGCCTCGCCCACACAATGAGTGGTTCGGCCATTCTAAGCCCACACCATAAGTGGCTCAGCTATTCAAAGTTGAAAGTCTCTTCATCAGCTTTCTAACGCATCTTTAATCATCTCATTCCGAGATCGGACGAGAGAGTTAGAGCCAAAATACCCGAGGACGTACGAAGGCAAAACAACTCAGCCAGGAGTTGTGTCTCGCCCACACAATGAGTGGCTCGGCCATTGTAAGCCCACACCATGAGTGGCTCGGCCATTGAAAGTTGTAAGTCTCTTCGTCAGCTTTCTAACGCATCTTGAATCATCTCATTCCGAGATCGGACGAGAGAGTTAGAGCCAAAATACCCGAGGACGTACGAAGGCAAAACAACTCAGCCAGGAGTTGTGTCTCGCCCACACAATGAGTGGCTCCACCATTGTAAGCCTACACCATGAGTGGCTTGGCCATTGAAAGTTGTAAGTCTCTTTGTGAGCTTTCTAACGCATCTTTAATCATCTCATTCCGAGATCGGACGAGAGAGTTAGAGCCAAAATACCCGAGGACGTACGAAGGCAAAACAACTCAGCCAGGAGTTGTGTCTCGCCCACACAATGAGTGGCCCGGACATTGTAAGCCCACACCATGAGTGACTTGGCTATTGAAAGTTGTAAGTCTCTTTGTGAGCTTTCTAACGCATCTTGAATCATCTCATTCCGAGATCGGACGAGAGAGTTAGAGCCAAAATACCCGAGGACGTACGAAGGCAAAACAACTCAGCCAGGAGTTGTGTCTCGCCCACACAATGAGTGGCTCGGCCATTGTAAGCCCACACCATGAGTGGCTAAGCCATTCAAAGTTGTAAGTCTTTTTGTCAGCTTTCTAACTTATCTTGAATCATCTCATTCTGAGATCAGACGAGAGAGTTAGAGCCAAAATACCCGAGGACGTACGAAGGCAAAACAACTCAGCCAGGAGTTGTGTCTCGCCCAAACAATGAGTGGCTCGGCCATTGTAAGCCCACACCATGAGTAGCTAAGCCATTGAAAGTTGTAAGTCTCTTTGTCAGCTTTCTAACGCATCTTGAATCATCTCATTCCGAGATCGGACGAGAGAGTTAGAGCCAAAATACCCGAGGACGTACGAAGGCAAAACAACTCAGCCAGGAGTTGTGCCTCGCCCACACAATGAGTGGCTCAGCCATTGTAAGCCCACACCATGAGTGGCTACAATGAGTGGCTCGGCCATTGTAAGCCTACACCATGAGTGGCTTGGCCATTGAAAGTTGTAAGTCTCTTTGTGAGCTTTCTAACGCATCTTGAATCATCTCATTCCGAGATCGGACGAGAGAGTTAGAGCCAAAATACCCGAGGACGTACGAAGGCAAAACAACTCAGCCAGGAGTTGTGTCTCGCCCACACAATGAGTGGCTCGGCCATTGTAAGCCTACACCATGAGTGGCTTGGCCATTGAAAGTTGTAAGTCTCTTTGTGAGCTTTCTAACGCATCTTGAATCATCTCATTCCGAGATCGGACGAGAGAGTTAGAGCCAAAATACCCGAGGACGTACGAAGGCAAAACAACTCAGCCAGGAGTTGTGTCTCGCCCACACAATGAGTGGCTCGGCCATTGTAAGCCTACACCATGAGTGGCTTGGCCATTGAAAGTTGTAAGTCTCTTTGTGAGCTTTCTAACGCATCTTGAATCATCTCATTCCGAGATCGGACGAGAGAGTTAGAGCCAAAATACCCGAGGACGTACGAAGGCAAAACAACTCAGCCAGGAGTTGTGTCTCGCCCACACAATGAGTGGCTCGGCCATTGTAAGCCTACACCATGAGTGGCTTGGCCATTGAAAGTTGTAAGTCTCTTTGTGAGCTTTCTAACGCATCTTGAATCATCTCATTCCGAGATCGGACGAGAGAGTTAGAGCCAAAATACCCGAGGACGTACGAAGGCAAAACAACTCAGCCAGGAGTTGTGTCTCGCCCACACAATGAGTGGCTCGGCCATTGTAAGCCTACACCATGAGTGGCTTGGCCATTGAAAGTTGTAAGTCTCTTTGTGAGCTTTCTAACGCATCTTGAATCATCTCATTCCGAGATCGGACGAGAGAGTTAGAGCCAAAATACCCGAGGACGTACGAAGGCAAAACAACTCAGCCAGGAGTTGTGTCTCGCCCACACAATGAGTGGCTCGGCCATTGTAAGCCTACACCATGAGTGGCTTGGCCATTGAAAGTTGTAAGTCTCTTTGTGAGCTTTCTAACGCATCTTGAATCATCTCATTCCGAGATCGGACGAGAGAGTTAGAGCCAAAATACCCGAGGACGTACGAAGGCAAAACAACTCAGCCAGGAGTTGTGTCTCGCCCACACAATGAGTGGCTCGGCCATTGTAAGCCTACACCATGAGTGGCTTGGCCATTGAAAGTTGTAAGTCTCTTTGTGAGCTTTCTAACGCATCTTGAATCATCTCATTCCGAGATCGGACGAGAGAGTTAGAGCCAAAATACCCGAGGACGTACGAAGGCAAAACAACTCAGCCAGGAGTTGTGTCTCGCCCACACAATGAGTGGCTCGGCCATTGTAAGCCTACACCATGAGTGGCTTGGCCATTGAAAGTTGTAAGTCTCTTTGTGAGCTTTCTAACGCATCTTGAATCATCTCATTCCGAGATCGGACGAGAGAGTTAGAGCCAAAATACCCGAGGACGTACGAAGGCAAAACAACTCAGCCAGGAGTTGTGTCTCGCCCACACAATGAGTGGCTCGGCCATTGTAAGCCTACACCATGAGTGGCTTGGCCATTGAAAGTTGTAAGTCTCTTTGTGAGCTTTCTAACGCATCTTGAATCATCTCATTCCGAGATCGGACGAGAGAGTTAGAGCCAAAATACCCGAGGACGTACGAAGGCAAAACAACTCAGCCAGGAGTTGTGTCTCGCCCACACAATGAGTGGCTCGGCCATTGTAAGCCTACACCATGAGTGGCTTGGCCATTGAAAGTTGTAAGTCTCTTTGTGAGCTTTCTAACGCATCTTGAATCATCTCATTCCGAGATCGGACGAGAGAGTTAGAGCCAAAATACCCGAGGACGTACGAAGGCAAAACAACTCAGCCAGGAGTTGTGTCTCGCCCACACAATGAGTGGCTCGGCCATTGTAAGCCTACACCATGAGTGGCTTGGCCATTGAAAGTTGTAAGTCTCTTTGTGAGCTTTCTAACGCATCTTGAATCATCTCATTCCGAGATCGGACGAGAGAGTTAGAGCCAAAATACCCGAGGACGTACGAAGGCAAAACAACTCAGCCAGGAGTTGTGTCTCGCCCACACAATGAGTGGCTCGGCCATTGTAAGCCTACACCATGAGTGGCTTGGCCATTGAAAGTTGTAAGTCTCTTTGTGAGCTTTCTAACGCATCTTGAATCATCTCATTCCGAGATCGGACGAGAGAGTTAGAGCCAAAATACCCGAGGACGTACGAAGGCAAAACAACTCAGCCAGGAGTTGTGTCTCGCCCACACAATGAGTGGCTCGGCCATTGTAAGCCTACACCATGAGTGGCTTGGCCATTGAAAGTTGTAAGTCTCTTTGTGAGCTTTCTAACGCATCTTGAATCATCTCATTCCGAGATCGGACGAGAGAGTTAGAGCCAAAATACCCGAGGACGTACGAAGGCAAAACAACTCAGCCAGGAGTTGTGTCTCGCCCACACAATGAGTGGCTCGGCCATTGTAAGCCTACACCATGAGTGGCTTGGCCATTGAAAGTTGTAAGTCTCTTTGTGAGCTTTCTAACGCATCTTGAATCATCTCATTCCGAGATCGGACGAGAGAGTTAGAGCCAAAATACCCGAGGACGTACGAAGGCAAAACAACTCAGCCAGGAGTTGTGTCTCGCCCACACAATGAGTGGCTCGGCCATTGTAAGCCTACACCATGAGTGGCTTGGCCATTGAAAGTTGTAAGTCTCTTTGTGAGCTTTCTAACGCATCTTGAATCATCTCATTCCGAGATCGGACGAGAGAGTTAGAGCCAAAATACCCGAGGACGTACGAAGGCAAAACAACTCAGCCAGGAGTTGTGTCTCGCCCACACAATGAGTGGCTCGGCCATTGTAAGCCTACACCATGAGTGGCTTGGCCATTGAAAGTTGTAAGTCTCTTTGTGAGCTTTCTAACGCATCTTGAATCATCTCATTCCGAGATCGGACGAGAGAGTTAGAGCCAAAATACCCGAGGACGTACGAAGGCAAAACAACTCAGCCAGGAGTTGTGTCTCGCCCACACAATGAGTGGCTCGGCCATTGTAAGCCTACACCATGAGTGGCTTGGCCATTGAAAGTTGTAAGTCTCTTTGTGAGCTTTCTAACGCATCTTGAATCATCTCATTCCGAGATCGGACGAGAGAGTTAGAGCCAAAATACCCGAGGACGTACGAAGGCAAAACAACTCAGCCAGGAGTTGTGTCTCGCCCACACAATGAGTGGCTCGGCCATTGTAAGCCTACACCATGAGTGGCTTGGCCATTGAAAGTTGTAAGTCTCTTTGTGAGCTTTCTAACGCATCTTGAATCATCTCATTCCGAGATCGGACGAGAGAGTTAGAGCCAAAATACCCGAGGACGTACGAAGGCAAAACAACTCAGCCAGGAGTTGTGTCTCGCCCACACAATGAGTGGCTCGGCCATTGTAAGCCTACACCATGAGTGGCTTGGCCATTGAAAGTTGTAAGTCTCTTTGTGAGCTTTCTAACGCATCTTGAATCATCTCATTCCGAGATCGGACGAGAGAGTTAGAGCCAAAATACCCGAGGACGTACGAAGGCAAAACAACTCAGCCAGGAGTTGTGTCTCGCCCACACAATGAGTGGCTCGGCCATTGTAAGCCTACACCATGAGTGGCTTGGCCATTGAAAGTTGTAAGTCTCTTTGTGAGCTTTCTAACGCATCTTGAATCATCTCATTCCGAGATCGGACGAGAGAGTTAGAGCCAAAATACCCGAGGACGTACGAAGGCAAAACAACTCAGCCAGGAGTTGTGTCTCGCCCACACAATGAGTGGCTCGGCCATTGTAAGCCTACACCATGAGTGGCTTGGCCATTGAAAGTTGTAAGTCTCTTTGTGAGCTTTCTAACGCATCTTGAATCATCTCATTCCGAGATCGGACGAGAGAGTTAGAGCCAAAATACCCGAGGACGTACGAAGGCAAAACAACTCAGCCAGGAGTTGTGTCTCGCCCACACAATGAGTGGCTCGGCCATTGTAAGCCTACACCATGAGTGGCTTGGCCATTGAAAGTTGTAAGTCTCTTTGTGAGCTTTCTAACGCATCTTGAATCATCTCATTCCGAGATCGGACGAGAGAGTTAGAGCCAAAATACCCGAGGACGTACGAAGGCAAAACAACTCAGCCAGGAGTTGTGTCTCGCCCACACAATGAGTGGCTCGGCCATTGTAAGCCTACACCATGAGTGGCTTGGCCATTGAAAGTTGTAAGTCTCTTTGTGAGCTTTCTAACGCATCTTGAATCATCTCATTCCGAGATCGGACGAGAGAGTTAGAGCCAAAATACCCGAGGACGTACGAAGGCAAAACAACTCAGCCAGGAGTTGTGTCTCGCCCACACAATGAGTGGCTCGGCCATTGTAAGCCTACACCATGAGTGGCTTGGCCATTGAAAGTTGTAAGTCTCTTTGTGAGCTTTCTAACGCATCTTGAATCATCTCATTCCGAGATCGGACGAGAGAGTTAGAGCCAAAATACCCGAGGACGTACGAAGGCAAAACAACTCAGCCAGGAGTTGTGTCTCGCCCACACAATGAGTGGCTCGGCCATTGTAAGCCCATACCATGAGTGGCTTGGCCATTGAAATTTGTAAGTCTCTTTGTGAGCTTTCTAACGCATCTTGAATCATCTCATTCCGAGATCGGACGAGAGAGTTAGAGCCAAAATACCCGAGGACGTACGAAGGCAAAACAACTCAGCCAGGAGTTGTGTCTCGCCCACACAATGAGTGGCTCGGCCATTGTAAGCCCATACCATGAGTGGCTTGGCCATTGAAATTTGTAAGTCTCTTTGTGAGCTTTCTAACGCATCTTGAATCATCTCATTCCGAGATCGGACGAGAGAGTTAGAGCCAAAATACCCGAGGACGTACGAAGGCAAAACAACTCAGCCAGGAGTTGTGTCTCGCCCACACAATGAGTGGCTCGGCCATTGTAAGCCCACACCATGAGTGGCGTGGCCATTGAAAGTTGTAAGTCTCTTTGTGAGCTTTCTAACGCATCTTGAATCATCTCATTCCGAGATCGGACGAGAGAGTTAGAGCCAAAATACCCGAGGACGTACGAAGGCAAAACAACTCAGCCAGGAGTTGTGTCTCGCCCACACAATGAGTGGCTCGGCCATTGTAAGCCCACACCATGAGTGGCGTGGCCATTGAAAGTTGTAAGTCTCTTTGTGAGCTTTCTAACGCATCTTGAATCATCTCATTCCGAGATCGGACGAGAGAGTTAGAGCCAAAATACCCGAGGACGTACGAAGGCAAAACAACTCAGCCAGGAGTTGTGTCTCGCCCACACAATGAGTGGCTCGGCCATTGTAAGCCCACACCATGAGTGGCGTGGCCATTGAAAGTTGTAAGTCTCTTTGTGAGCTTTCTAACGCATCTTGAATCATCTCATTCCGAGATCGGACGAGAGAGTTAGAGCCAAAATACCCGAGGACGTACGAAGGCAAAACAACTCAGCCAGGAGTTGTGTCTCGCCCACACAATGAGTGGCTCGGCCATTGTAAGCCCACACCATGAGTGGCGTGGCCATTGAAAGTTGTAAGTCTCTTTGTGAGCTTTCTAACGCATCTTGAATCATCTCATTCCGAGATCGGACGAGAGAGTTAGAGCCAAAATACCCGAGGACGTACGAAGGCAAAACAACTCAGCCAGGAGTTGTGTCTCGCCCACACAATGAGTGGCTCGGCCATTGTAAGCCCACACCATGAGTGGCGTGGCCATTGAAAGTTGTAAGTCTCTTTGTGAGCTTTCTAACGCATCTTGAATCATCTCATTCCGAGATCGGACGAGAGAGTTAGAGCCAAAATACCCGAGGACGTACGAAGGCAAAACAACTCAGCCAGGAGTTGTGTCTCGCCCACACAATGAGTGGCTCGGCCATTGTAAGCCCACACCATGACTGTCTCGGCCATTGAACGTTGTAAGTCTCTTCGTCAGCTTTCTAACGCATCTTGAATCATCTCATTCCGAGATCGGACGAGAGAGTTAGAGCCAAAATACCCGAGGACGTACGAAGGCAAAACAACTCAGCCAGGAGTTGTGTCTCGCCCACACAATGAGTGGTTCGGCCATTGTAAGCCCACACCATGAGTGGCTCGGCCCTTGAAAGTTGTAAGTCTCTTTGTGAGCTTTCTAACGCATCTTGAATCATCTCATTCCGAGATCGGACGAGAGAGTTAGAGCCAAAATACCCGAGGACGTACGAAGGCAAAACAACTCAGCCAGGAGTTGTGTCTCGCCCACACAATGAGTGGCTCGGCCATTGTAAGCCCACACCATGAGTGGCGTGGCCATTGAAAGTTGTAAGTCTCTTTGTGAGCTTTCTAACGCATCTTGAATCATCTCATTCCGAGATCGGACGAGAGAGTTAGAGCCAAAATACCCGAGGACGTACGAAGGCAAAACAACTCAGCCAGGAGTTGTGTCTCGCCCACACAATGAGTGGCTCGGCCATTGTAAGCCCACACCATGAGTGGCGTGGCCATTGAAAGTTGTAAGTCTCTTTGTGAGCTTTCTAACGCATCTTGAATCATCTCATTCCGAGATCGGACGAGAGAGTTAGAGCCAAAATACCCGAGGACGTACGAAGGCAAAACAACTCAGCCAGGAGTTGTGTCTCGCCCACACAATGAGTGGCTCGGCCATTGTAAGCCCACAACATAAGTGGCTCGGCTATTCAAAGTTGTAAGTCTCTTCATCAGCTTTCTAACGCATCTTTAATAATCTCATTCCGAGATCGGACGAGAGAGTTAGAGCCAAAATACCCGAGGACGTACGAAGGCAAAACAACTCAGCCAGGAGTTGTGTCTCGCCCACACAATGAGTGGTTCGGCCATTCTAAGCCCACACCATAAGTGGCTCAGCTATTCAAAGTTGTAAGTCTCTTCATCAGCTTTCTAACGCATCTTTAATCATCTCATTCCGAGATCGGACGAGAGAGTTAGAGCCAAAATACCCGAGGACGTACGAAGGCAAAACAACTCAGCCAGGAGTTGTGTCTCGCCCACACAATGAGTGGCTCGGCCATTGTAAGCCCACACCATGAGTGGCTAAGCCATTGAAAGTTGTAAGTCTCTTTGTCAGCTTTCTAACGCATCTTGAATCATCTCATTCCGATATCGGACGAGAGAGTTGGAGCCAAAATACCCGAGGACGTACGAAGGCAAAACAACTCAGCCATGAGTTGTGTCTCGCCCACACAATGAGTGGCTCGGCCATTGTAAGCCCACACCATGAGTGGCTAAGCCATTGAAAGTTGTAAGTCTCTTTGTCAGCTTTCTAACGCATCTTGAATCATCTCATTCTGAGATCAGAGCCATTGAAAGTTGTAAGTCTTTTCGTCAGCTTTCTAACGCATCTTGAATCATCTCATTCCGAGATCGGACGAGAGAGTTAGAGCCAAAATACCCGAGGACGTACGAAGGCAAAACAACTCAGCCAGGAGTTGTGTCTCGCCCACACAATGAGTGGTTCGGCCATTGTAAGGCCACACCATGAGTGGCTAAGCCATTGAAAGTTGTAAGTCTCTTTGTCAGCTTTCTAACGCATCTTGAATCATCTCATTCTGAGATCAGACGAGAGAGTTAGAGCCAAAATACCCGAGAACGTACAAAGGCAATACAACTCAGCCAGGAGTTGTGTCTCGCCCACACAATGAGTTTCTCGGCCATTATAAGCCCACACCATGAGTGGCTTGGCCATTGAAAGTTGTAAGTCTCTTTGTGAGCTTTCTAACGCATCTTGAATCATCTCATTCCGAGATCGGACGAGAGAGTTGGAGCCAAAATACCCGAGAACGTACAAAGGCAATACAACTCAGCCAGGAGTTGTGTCTCGCCCACACAATGAGTGGCTCGGCCATTGTAAGCCCACAACATGAGTGGCTCGGCTATTCAAAGTTGTAAGTCTCTTCATCAGCTTTCTAACGTATCTTTAATCATCTCATTCCGAGATCGGACGAGAGAGTTAGAGCCAAAATACCCGAGGACGTACGAAGG
>NW_017973840.1:0-10040 GCF_001876935.1 Asparagus officinalis
TCTGGTTCTCGCGAAGCTCATGTTTGGGCTCATAAATGCGAAGTTCAGGGTCGCGTTTAGGCTCACGAATGCGAAGTTCGCATTGGTTGGAGGATCGATTTTCTCGAAGTTGTGCTCGTCGCTGAGACCTTCTTCTTCGACGAGCAGCGTTCTTCTTGGCCTGTTTCAAAGCCTTAGCAGCAGCGTCGTTGACGTTTATGGAGCTCGTCTCCTTTATAGGCCGTTTAAGGCCTGTGGCACGTCGTGTTGACGCAGGGGTGGGATATTCAACTCGCTGTGCAAGTTCAGCGGAGGTCGAGCCCGCTCCTGGAGCGGAGGGGCTGTTCGACGAATTTTGGCCAAAGGAGAGGACTTTCTTTGGCGTTCCAGCAACAGTTGGAGATTTAGTCTCCTTGGAAACTTTGTGGATCTTGCGCATAGCCTTGGGGCTAAGGGATCCAGAGGAGATAGCCTTCTCAAACTTGGCTTGATCAAACTCTACCACGAGAGTTTCGACGATTGTTCCAGTGAGGTGAACATCGGATTGCGCCACCACTTCTTCATCAGAGAAGCTTGTCCCCAGCGGAGTCGCCATCTTTTGTATGTGGGAAAATTCCTCACGATTTGACGTTGTGGAGAACTTGCGTGGCAAGTTTAAAACTCTTGATGAGTTGATAACTCTGATCGAGTTTGAACTCTTGAAAAAGAGTTGATTTGAACCGAAGATCGGTTAATAAGCCAAGGCTAGAAGAAAGCTCTGGTGGTCGATCTTAGCTGAGGATGAATGTCGATCTCCCTCTTGCTGCCAATTCTCAGATCCGAAAGCTGCCAGTCTCTCCGATCAATCCAGCCAAGAAAAAATCCCACCCCGAACCAGAAGAGAAGACCTTGAACTGAATTGATCTTCAGTTATTTATAGAGGATTAAGGGGGTGAAACCGCCCCTTAAATCTCTCCTAAGTGGGGTGTAACAGGCCCCAAATCGTGGGAAACGGTTTTAGAACCGTTCAACTCATGTTGAATGAGTCAAACGCCCACGTTGGCGTTCAGGACCCTAACCTCACGTCTTATGATTGAGACGCGAGGTTGGGTGTTGACTGAACATCCAGAACGCGAGGGTCGCTCACGTTCCGCTTGTTGTAACGCGGGTCCGACTCCAGCGTTTTGATGTTGTCACGCGGGGTTCGACCCTGGCGTTTTGATGTTGTGACGCGGGGTTTGACCCTAGCGTTTTGATGTTGTAACGCGGGTTTCGACCCTGGCGTTTTGATGTTGTAACGCGGGTTTCGACCCTGGCGTTTTGATGTTGTAACGCGGGTTTTGACCCTGGCATTTGATGTTGTAACGCGGGTTTCGACCCTGGCGTTTTTTTTTTGATGTTGAAACACGGGGAGGACCTTGGCGTTTTGATGTTGTAACGCGGGTTTCGACCCTGGCGTTTTTTGATGTTGTGACGCGGGGTTCGACCCTGGCATTTTGATATTGTAACGCGGGTTCGACCTCGGCGTTTTGATGTTGATACACGGGGAGGACCTCCGCGTCTTGTCTTGAAGAGATTATCACAAAGTAATCTCTTTTGTCATAGCGTTGCAAAGATCATTGTCTTGTAATCTTCGTCTTGGCTCCTTGAGAATATGAGAGTCGTCAGATTGTAACTCCCGATGTTGATTATGAAGGCTGTTGAAGTAGAGCTTCCATCAGTTGTCGTGAAGGTCGTCAGATTGTAACCTTCAGCGATCTACGTGAAAGTCTTCAAATTGTAGCCTTCTGGAAGTCGTCGGATTGTAACTTCCATCATCGGTGTTTGATGGAGGATAAACTATCTATTGTGATTTTTAGACAGCCTACACTACTGCAAATTTCTAACAAACAAAAGATGGTGACTCCGCTGGGGACTAGCTTCTCTGACGAAGAGTGGTGGCGCAATCCGACGTTCATCTCATTGGAACAACCGTTGAAACTCTGATCATCGAGTTCGATCAAGCCAAGTTTGAGAAGGCCCTCTCCTCTGGATCCTTTAGCCCCAAGGCTATGCGCAAGATCCACAAAGTTTCCGAGGAGACTAAAGCTCCAGTTGTGGCCAACTCATCTAAAGACTATCTCCCATGGGGGTTGCACTGTTCATACAGTCCCCTCCCTAAAGGAGAAGACTCGACTTCGGCACGACTCCAAAGCCGATCCTCCAATCAATGTGAACTCCGCGTTTGCGAGCCTCAACATGAGCTCTGCATAGGCCAAGCTAGACGCAACCCTCAGGGGTGCGTTTCCCAGATAGAACGCAGCCTTCAGAGGCGCGTTCCAACATCAGAACGCAGACCTCAAAACTGCGTTGATCTGGCTGAACGCATCTCTCAGGAGTGCGTCCCAGAACTAAAACGCAACTCTCAGGAGTGCATTCCAAAATTTAAACGCATACATCAAACCTGCGTTGATCTGGCTGAACGCAACTCTCAAGAGTGCGTCCCAGAACCAAAACGCAACTCTCAGGAGTGCGTTTCACAAACTGAACGCAACTCTCAGGAGTGCGTTTCTGAATCCGAACGCAGATCGCAGGACTGCGTTTCACTAGCAAAACGCAGACTTTGGTCTTGCGTTAATCAAGCTAAACACGACCCTCGTGTTCCTTCTTTGGAACACGATGTGATTCGTCGTGTTTAAAATGATCAACATGGATTTAAAATTCATGTTTACCAAGAACCAGTCCCATCCTTTAACGGACAGGGGGTTCCATCTCTACCCTCACGCTCTGTGAGAGGTGCCAAGGAGACTAAAGCTCCAAAGGTTGCTCCTATGCCAAAGGAAACCCTCTCCTTTAGTCGCCGAGATTACTCGAGCAGCCCTACCTCTAAAGGAGTGGGCTCAGTTTATGCCAAACGCAGCCCTCAGTGGTGCGTTGTGCAATCAAAACGCAGCCTTCAAAACTGCGTGGATTTGGCAGAACGCAACTCTCAGGAGTGCGTTTCAGAACCAAAACGCAACTCTCAGGAGTGCGTTCAAGATCCAAAACGCAGACTTACAAACTGCGTTAACCAACAAAAACACAACCGGCAAAGGTGCGTTTCATCAACAAAACGCAGACTTCGGTCTAGCGTTAGTAAAACAGAACACGACCCTCGTGTTTCTTCTTCATAACACGATGCGATTCGTCGTGTTCAAAAAGATCAACGTGGACTCAAGATCCATGTTCATCAGGAGCCAGTCTCATCCTTTAATGGACAGGGGGTTCCATCTCTACCCTCACGCTCTGTGAGAGGTTCATCCCAAGTCTCTGACTTGCGGGAATTGCTGTCGATGTTCAACTGACCGACGAACGTCATTTTGCTTAATAATCGACGACATCCTCACAGGAAGAAGACTTTAGAGGGTGAATACCTTGGAGTCACTTCTAACATGGTTGGTAAAGGGAGATCATCAACCCTTAGTTCCGACGAGTCAGAGACAGATCATTCTCCAAGCGTCAGAGAAATCACTAACGAGTTTGAAGGAATCTACCAACGTACTCGGACTCGAACAGGAGCCATTCCTCCTATCAACTATCAGAGTTTAGCCAGAGGAACTAATTCCGATGACGAACACTCAGCCATTGCGGAGTCCCAACATGGCAGAACATTCTGAAGACCTTTCAAAGAGACTTGATGAGCAGGAGGCCATGCTCAAATCACAGCAGGAGGCCATCAATGAACTCATGGCCATGTTGACTCAAATCGTCGCAGACGAGGCCAAATCTCAGGAGACAGATTCGCCGCTTTAGGAAAAAATCTTCCCGGAGAGGAAAAGCGTCTTCATCCCGACCTCACACAAGCAAAGGAAAGAAAAAAGTGGTTGATGATGCGGCTTCTGACCAAGAAGCCCACAGCCTGAAATCTTCCTCTGATGAAGGAAGAGAGACTGAGAACGAGCAGAATCTTCAGTCTGCCAAAATGGAAGAATTGGAAGCCCGCCTTAAAGCCATTGCTAACAGAAGCGAGCTCCAAGATGAGGGAGTTATCAGACCCTATCCTGCCAAATGGGATGCAGCCCCTTATGGATGCGGCCCCTTACCCTCCAAAGTTCGAGGTCCCGACGCTACAAACTTTTGACGGTACGGGATCACCGAACCAACATATTTATCATTTCAAGTCACAGACTGGAAATGTAATATCAAACGATGCCATACTGGCTCGATTGTTCATTGGCACCCTCAAGGGAATTGCCTTCGAATGGTTCAGGAAACTGCCTGCGGGCTGTATCCAAAAGTGGGCGGATCTAGAGAGACTCTTCCTGTCAAGATTCTTTGAAGAGGATACAGAAGTCTCCATCCATACCCTTCTTGCTACTAAGCAGAAGAAGAACCCTTCGTCAAAAGGTTTCGAAATATGGCTTTGCGTTGTCCGACAGGTATGACATAGTCTACCCTAGTACAAACCTGTCGACACAATTTGCAAACCGACCTCCTAGCTCGAATAGGAGTTGCAGAATGCCGTTCTTGGAGACAACTAATCTCTCAAGGCGAGCATGCTCAAAAAATCATTGCCAGGATCAAAGCTGAAGAACAAAGTAGGCAGGATCAGCCCGAGCAATCAGACCAAGCCCAATCATCTCCCTCCTAGCTCGAATAGGAGTTGCAGAATGCCGTTCTTGGAGACAACTAATCTCTCAAGGCGAGCATGCTCAAAAAATCATTGCCAGGATCAAAGCTGAAGAACAAAGTAGGTAGGATCAGCCCGAGCAATCAGACCAAGCCCAATCTTCTCCTGAGCAACCGGACCAGGCTCACTCTTCCCAGTCAGAAGGGAAAGATACTACGGCCACTGAAGTCAATCCTCTTCAGTAGGATGGCGGGTCCAACAACTATCACGTTAACAGTTACCTCTGATAGTCAAACTCATCAGATAATGGCCTACCTGGTGATATGATTCTATTCCGACTTCATGGATAGTGCCCCACTAGGTGATGTGCCTTGTCTACCTCTGTTTATTCCCCTGCTAAGTCTTAATCAAGACTGGGGGTTGATTACTTGGAATCCACTGGATTAAGAGTAACGAATCTTTCACATCGTCGAGTTAACATTACACTTCTGACGATCATCATCCCCACAGAGTATGCATTCAGTTTGCATCACTCCAAATTCTTGTCACGTTAACAATACACCTCTGACAAAACCCACTTATCAATCCTCGTCAATAGGATGATAAGTCCCCAAAGTTGCTCCAATTGCAACACAAATCCTGTCACGTTAATACTACACCTCTGACAAAACCCACTTATCAATCCTCGTCAATAGGATGATAAGTCCCCAAAGTTGCTCCAATCGCAACACAAATCTTGTCACGTTAACAATACACCTCTGACAAAACCCACTTATCAATCCTCGTCAATAGGATGATAAGTCCCCAAAGTTGCTCCAATCGCAACACAAATTCTTGTCACGTTAACAATACACCTCTGACAAAACCCACTTATCAATCCTCGTCAATAGGATGATAAGTCCCCAAAGTTGCTCCAATCGCAACACAAATTCTTGTCACGTTAACAATACACCTCTGACAAAACCCACTTATCAATCCTCGTCAATAGGATGATAAGTCCCCAAAGTTGCTCCAATCGCAACACAAATCCTGTCAAGTTAACACTACACCTCTGACAAAACCAACTTATCGACTCTCTCCAATAGAGCGATAAGTCCTCAAAATTGCTTCCATAGCAATATCTTTCTTGTCACGTTAACACTACACCTCTGACAAAATCCGCTTATCGACTCTCTTCAATGGAGCGATAGGTCCACAAACTCGTCAAGTTAACACCACACCTCTGACGACCAAATCAACTTATCGACTCTCTTCAATAGAGCGATAGGTCCATAAAATACTGTTATGTTAACATAACACCTCTAACAGTCAACCCCCCAATGAACTTGTTAATTCTTTCGGTGTTTCAAGCTACACAGGAAGAAATGACACCAAAAATCCATGCCTTCACGCATGGGGGACTTTATCTCGATCCCTAATTAGAGATAAGTCTGCATCTAACACATGCTGCCGGGTAGCCTATTCCCGTAATAATAGCAAAAGCCTACGTATTCAATATCGTAGCAGGTCGTTATTAATAACGCCAAAATCCATGCCTTACACGCATGGGGAATTTTATCCTGAATCCTAAGTAGGGATAAGTCAATGTCTAACACACGTTGCCGGTTAGTCTTTTACCGTGAAAAGGACATCAAAATCCATGCCTCACACGCATGGGGGACTTTATCTCGATCCCTAATTAGAGATAAGTCTGCATCTAACACATGCTGCCGGGTAGCCTATTCCCGCAATAATAGCAAAGCCTACGTATTCAATATCGTAGCAGGTCGTTATTAATAACGCCAAAATCCATGCCTTACACGCATGGGGAATTTTATCCTGAATCCTAAGTAGGGATAAGTCAATGTCTAACACACGTTGCCGGTTAGTCTTTTACCGTGAAAAGGACATCAAAATCCATGCCTCACACGCATGGGGGACTTTATCTTGATCCCTAAATAGAGATAAGTCTACGCCTAACACGCGTTGCCGGTTAGTCTTTTCCCGTCAAAATGACAAAGTCTATGTATTCAAAATCATAGCATCAAGACTAAGAGAGTTCATTCTCTTAGCACAACGTTCTCAGAAAACAGACTACCGTCGGTCGACCGTATCGGTCGACCGAAATCTGATATGGGTAAAAAGACAGGTTTTGGGCAGTTTTGAAAATTTGTTAAAAATATCAAATCATATCCAAAAATAGTGAAACTTTGGGGAAAGTTTATAAATGATGAAATGAACATGTTTGAAAAGGAATTTTTGGAAAAACAAATTTCGTTTGTGAAAACTACCTGTTTTTGAAAAATGCTTAGAAAACCTGTATTTTTATGAAAGTGAAAGTTGATATAGGACTTGTAAATATTCATATATATATTGTGCATATATTATATGTATATAATAAAGTATGAGAGAGCTGTAAACAAGAGATAAAGATATTTTAACAACGTTTAATGAAAAATCATCTATATGATAGAAAACGTCAAAAATCGTGTTAAGTGTATATATATTGAGCTTAGATATCATCATACAATATATATAAGAAAACTAAACAAATACCCAGGTAAATTCACGCAGATGAACTTGAATCTTTAACGCTTTATTGACGCGTGTTGAAATACCTGAAAAGAGAACATAAACACAAAACACTAGAAAAACTTATTAGTAATAAATTGTTTGTCAAATCATCATCAAAACTATAGGGTCAACAATCTCCCCCTTTTTGATGATGGCAAACAATTTATACATGAATATGAAGTATACACTGATAATCCACATATAAGCCAAAACAAGAATAAGTCATACATGACCATATGTAAAAATCATACATGACCATATATAACAGAAATTAATTTGTAAGCTATATGTGGTATTTTCTCCCCCTTTGACAACATCAAAAAGAGGGAAAAATGAAAGATAGGAGCAATGCTCCCCCTGCATATAAGCATAGATAATAGAAGTAAAGAAATTTATGTCAAAAACTCCCCCTGTCAAATAGACTAGATGACATCAATAGAGCATATATACAGGAGCTAAACCGACAACTATCCATCAAACTTATGCATAATAAAAAATATGCAAGAAACAAAACATGGTTATTGTCTTAACCATGCATTGATCATGAAATGATAAACTAGCATAAGCAATTTACAAATCATCATTTAGGCATCATAGATGTGCATGAAAATACAAAACTTAAACATCATATAGGCAACTTATGATAAGCAACTATTTGCTACACACCAAAACATGAAAGTTATTTTATATAGTCATTGATTCATAAAAGAAATAACCTGAACATAATAAGCCACAAAGAACATCATATAGGCATTAGAAGCAACATATTTTTGCATAAATATAGGTTTGTTCACGAGATAGCAAGTCATACATAAAACGTCACACAAAACCATACATAGTTGTTCCACAAAGCATCATAGAGTTATTACACTCAAATAAAAACAGAGTTATCAAGTTTTACAACCCAGAAGAAAGCATAAAAGCATCACATGAAGAAACTCAATCAGTCATCACCTCCTCCAACATCATCACCATCACCATCTCCACCATCATCACCATCACCGTCACCATCACCACCACCATCACCATCTGAGCCATCAGCAGAATCCTCACCAGAATCAGACTCAGAATTAGAAGGGATCCCGAGAGACTGACGCTGGTATGAAAGAATAGTCCTAACATCCTTCTGAATAGATGTGACACGAGTCTCAAGGCGATCAAGACGATCACAAATCTCAGAAGTGGAAGAAGAGGAAGAGGTCGAGGCTCTGGAACGGGAGTGAGAAGATGGTGTGGAGTCAAGAGATATTTGCATTCTGGAAAGGGAAACTTTATCAAAGAAATCTCTTGTGGATTCAACCTTAGGTTCATTTGTGAGGTCAACATTGAAATGTTGAAAAATGAGAGTGAAAAAGGAACCAAAGGGTAGAAACTTGGTATGTTTAGATGCCATGTTATTGACAAAGATAGTAGCCCAATCAACTTTGATTTTAGCAAAGATGGCATAAACAGCATTAATCTTGTCAGAGGCGAAGTGATCAAAACTTCCAGTCTTAGGAATCAAATTTTGAGCAACAATTCGGGCAATGAGTCTAGCAATAGGATTAAGTGAATTGTTGTTCATAGGATATGAGCATCCGGGCTTAAACATGAGTGGGTTAACATCTGGATTACCAACATCGACAGACATGAGATGAACGTCACTTGTTGGGATATTAAGAATCCCCACAAGTTCGTTGGCAGAGAAGGTAATTTCAACATTTTTCACTGATGATGTAATGGTTAAACTACCATCAGCAGAAGATGTTGTGGACAGGTTCGCATAAAACAGATAAACAAGAAATGGATAATAAGGAACTTTATGACTTTCATCAAGCAATTTGTCTAACCCAACATTATGAAGAATAGACTGAGTGTTATAGATGACCAGTTCAGGATACTTGATATACCTAGTTGGGAGAATCTTCAGTTTACACAATTCCCTATATTTTCTAACAAGAGGTTTATACAGCAAATAATCCTCATAATGTGAGGCTTTTACAGAAGAGGAACTAGATTCGGGTTTAGACCTCTTTTTGGGTGGCTTGGGAGGCATGATAAGATGGGGTTTTGAAAAGATTAGAGAAAATTTTCAATTTCCTGTAAACAAAAACCAATATAGAGCAAATTAACAGAATGCCCTAGAACAAAAAACCTAGATTAGGAAGAGTTAATACTAGAACAATGAAATAGGGTTAAACAGATGAGAGGAAGATCATTACCTAGTGAAAACTGTCAGAAAAAGATGAAGAAATAAAATTCCGGTCGATGAAGCCAGGCGACCGTGAAGAGTTTTCGCAAATTTGGGGAAAATGACGAAATGAGGAGAAGGAGAAGGGTCGGGTCAAGGAGATGAAGAGGGAACGGTTGGGATTGATCCACGAAGGGATGAACGGTGATGAGCAGTTCGGGTCTTAAAACAGAAACCCGATAAAAACCGAAACCCAAAAAAAAATCGAAAAACTCTTGCTGTAGGAATTCAATTTCGGTCGACCGACGCGGTCGACCGGAATTCTCACAGATAACCGTCGGTAGACCGGGTCGGTCGACCGCGAGAGAATGTGCAGCACAGGTGATTTTGGAAATATGTTTTGAGAGTTTTTAGTCGACCGCGAGAGAATGTGCAGCACAGGTGATTTTGGAAATATGTTTTGAGAGTTTTTACAATATAGACCTTTTAGAAATATGTTTTATAAAATATTACAATATAGACCTTTTAGAAATATGTTTTATAAAATATTGAAGGTTTTATAAGGTATATATAAGTGTCTTTAATTATAAAAACATACAAATAATTTATTTTAAACATTAGGAATATAATTTTTCATTCAAAGCCAACAAAAAAAATTATTCAAAACAAAAACAAAATAAATCATTAAAAAATACTATATACGTCTTTTTGGTACCCAAATCATTTTGGTACCACTAGAACTTGGGACATGACCCCTATCATTTAAATCCA
>NW_017973841.1:0-10026 GCF_001876935.1 Asparagus officinalis
ACGAGCCAAGTGCTGCTCTCTTGACCCCATTGGAGCTTCATCGCGAAGATCGGAGTTAATCCGATCCCATGCTGTGAGCAACAGAGGGCAAAGCGAGAGCCTAGAACGACTAAATCCATAGTCTAAAGCTCGCCGAGTTCAATTACGCCAAATAGCACAGATAAAGACAGAAATCCCACGCTGTGAGCAACAGAGGGCAAAGCGAGAGCCTAAAACGACTAAATCCATAGTCTAAAGCTCGCCGAGTTCAATTACGCCAAATAGCACAGATAAAGACAGAAAATTGTGCAAGATAAAGCCAAAACAAGCAAAAGGGCCACTACGGGCCATAATTTACATGAGTTCGCAGTTTGACTAGGATGTCTAAGGCCGCACGTCGGATCCTCGCCTCCTCCTTCTTCTTCTGCTGCTGCTTGGCCAAATTCGCCTGACTGGCTTCTTCCTCTTGACGAAGGAGTTGGAGCTCCTGGTCCACTCTCGCGGCGACCTCGCCGAGCCTCCTTGCCTCGTGCCCGCGCTCCACCAGCTTCGCCTCGCCGCGGAGGGAGCCCGCGTCCTCGAAGAAAGCCCGGTCTAGGTAAGCGTCCATCCGGTCCCGCACTGCTTGTTGCCGCTTCTGCAGACGTCGGAGTTCCGCTTCCTTCGCCTGGATCCGCTTCGCTCGTTCTTCGCGCTCGAGCAGAAAGCACAGAGAGGGAGGCGGGGGCGTGTCGGAGGAGTCTTCATAAAATAGCTCCTCGAGGCGGTAGGTCCACCCCGCCACCCGCTCAAGCTCTCGCTCACATCGCCGTGTGAGCGAGGCGTCGCCAGCACGACGGACCGCCTCCAAGGCCGCTTCCACAAGAGGAAGCGCGTGATGGTAGGGGCCGTCGCCTACGCTGACTGAGAGGGCGATCCCGTGCACCAAATCCACCAGGTGCTGGAGCGGCACGAAGGCAGGGTGAGCCACGGGGTCCGGGACCACAGGGACGGCGGCCGGAGCGCCCACGTCGACGACGGTGGCAGAGGAGCCGACTCCTTCAGCGTCACTATGATCAGAAGAAGAAGCCATAGGGAGAGAAATTCTTGTGGAAAGCTCTTTCTGGCGGATTTCTCTTGAAGCAGTAAGGATTCTGCTGGAGAGAGACGAATACGGATATATTATAAGAAACCCAACGGCTGAGATTCGGCACCCCGAGCGATCAAACGGTCAGAACGCCCTGCGACGCTTCGAACTCAACGCCTTTAAGGCTGCTCTCGAAACCCCAAACCGACATATCGGATTGGGCACGAGAGGCGAAGCGATCGGTCGCTTCACCATTAATGAGCATTAATGCGCCTGCACAGTCTTGGCTGGCAAGCATTTGGGCCCACTGACCGACACGTGACAGGAGTTCTCGCCCGCGGTTGGAACTCCAATTTTCGGACGAATTCGCTACTGCTCAAACTTCGCCTACAGATCAAACTCGCCAGGCGAATCGAGTCGGGTTTCCAACACAAGTCCAACACTATACGAGTTTCGCCCGCAACATAAACTCGCCAGCCGTTGAATTCCGCTTCTAAGCGAAACTCGCCAGCAAATGAGTTCAGTCCTCTACTCGAATTCGCCAACAGTTGAGTTTAGCTTCCAAGCAAAACTCGCTGCGATCAAGTCTCGCCGACAAACAAACTCGTCA
The DNA here is from genome assembly GCF_001876935.1 of Asparagus officinalis. Taxonomy (NCBI): domain Eukaryota; kingdom Viridiplantae; phylum Streptophyta; class Magnoliopsida; order Asparagales; family Asparagaceae; genus Asparagus; species Asparagus officinalis. The sequence goes on from NW_017973841.1 coordinate 1,656, forward strand.
ACCAATTGAGTTTCACCTTACCAGCAATTCGAATTCGTCAGGGGCCGAGTTTCACCATCTCGGTGAGCTCGACGTCGCCCTGGTTTCGCCGGTAGCGTAAACTCACCAGAGTAGAGTTTAACTTCGAAAGTGGGCTGATCACCGCATGAAGGACTTCACCCGCGATACGAGATCACCTGCAATTACAGAGCAAAACACTGGAAAGCGACACATCCAAAGAGAATACACACAATGAGTGGGCACAAACCTCATTGATACTTTAAGACAGTACATTTGAACAAAGTTATGGTCTTTTTGCAATTGCGAACGAAGATGAGGACCATTCGGCCGCTGCCACATCTCAGACCTCGCGCTCAAGCCAAGACGCGCAGGCGAGGGCACACATGACCGATACCAACCACGAGCAGACAATGGCTCAAAAGTTGGAGGAACAGCAGGCGACCATCGACTCTCTAAGAGAGATGATGGAACAACTGCTGAACAAGAAGAAAAAGAAGAAAAGGGCCCAACGCCCCTTACCCCGGCAAACTAGAGACAGGGAGTGGGTACCTCCCCTCCGTCCCGTGTCTGAGGCGGAGGATAATCAACATTCCGATTATTCCTCCAAGACATCAATAGGAACGTCGCACACTGCGGATAGCACCCGTGACAAGAGGTTCGATGAATTCCAAGACCAGCTGAACGCGCTGAAGCTTCAGCAAAATATGAACAAGCTGGGGGTGGTACGTCCCTACCCCACGGAATGGGACACGGTCCCATACCCAGCGAAGTTCAAACCCATCAGCTTGTTACAGTTTGATGGCAAGGGGTCACCCTCGCAGCACATCTATTATTTTATGGCGCAAACCGGATTCCTTACCGGGAATGACGCCATTCTCACTCGACTGTTCATAGGTACCCTCAAGGGGGTGGCCTTTGAATGGTTCCGCAAATTGGAGCCCGGCTCTATCAAGGCGTGGGCCGACGTTGAAAAGCTTTTCCTCGCCCGCTTCTTCGACGACGACACCGAGGTGTCAATGGCCACTCTCCTTGCTGAGAAGCAACGGAAGTCGGAATCGGTCAATGACTTCGTGAAGAGATTTCGGAACCGATCAGTCCACTGTCGGGACCAAGTTTCCGAGGCGACACTGATCGAGATGTGCCGCAACAACCTGTCGATCCATATCTTGTCCAAGATAGGGGCGGTAGAGACCCGGACTTGGAAGGAGCTTGTTCGCCAAGGTGAGCAAGTCGAAAATATGATCAAGAGGCTGGAGGCCGAAGAGCCGCAGTCCAAAAAGGGAGCAGCAGAGCCGGCTGCGCCAAAGAACCCTCCCCGATCGAAGGGAAAAGAGGCTATGGCCGTAGACTCTGCCGCGGCGCCAAAGTTCGTTCAAAAGCCGAAACCCAGGCAATTTGAACCGCGCCCCCAGCGGCAATATGATTTCAAAGAAGACCAGGTGGTAGCTACCTTCGACACTCTACTCAAGAGTGGGCGGATTAAGTTACCGGAAGCCACCAAGCCTGAAGAGGCAGACAAAACCGGTGACCCAAGTTACTGTGCATATCACAGATTCCTTGGGCATCACACAACCAAATGCTACGTCCTCAAGGACAAACTCCAGGCCCTCTACGACGCGGGGGTCTTGAAGAAAGAGAAGGTCCAAAAGCAGGTGACGGCGAACATGGTCACTTTGAGCTTTGGGACGGGTCTCCCAGAGGTTCAAGCTCCGGCGGGGATAATTCCTATCCCCAAGGCGATTTTGAAGATCACTAACGACGATCCTCACAACCAGCGGGAGAAGGGTTTGGTTCCACAAACTCTGCCATCAGGGCAAGTGATGTGGGTCCATCCGGACCTCCTCGACGACGAGCAGTGGACCGCACAGCCTTCCAAGGAGGCTAAGAGGAAATATTGCAACGTTGTCACCGCCATCCTGGATACAGACGACGCGGCGATGACTGCCTTAACCGACTCTGAAGAAGACACCAACGTCTTCGCCACGAGAGCCGGAAAGGAGTTTGCAAAACAATATCCCGCGAGGACGGAAAACCCAGCAGGACCTCCCGCGAGGCCGGCCGCAGCAGTCCCTCCCAATCCGGATGAGCCAAGTTCAAGCCGCCAGCCTTACCGGTTCAACGTGCTCGCGCAATTGAAAAGCATACCCGCGCGAATCACCGTGTACGACCTCCTCCGGTTGTCTAGGCCTACCCGGGAAGCCTTACAAGAGGCGTTGGCTGACGCAGAGGCGTTCTCGACCCATTTCTCGAAAGAAACGGAGATCGAACAGGGCTGTACAACTTGCTGCCAAGTCTCCGAGAGACAGATCCCCTGCATCACTTTCACCCCCGAGGACATGCTCATCAAGAACACGTCCCACGACCGGCCGCTGTACTTCACGGGATACGTCGGCTCGGCGAAAGTGGAGCGGATCCAGGTTGACCCGGGGTCCGCGCTGAGCATCGTGCCCCTGAAGCTAATCAAGCATTTGGGGATACCGTCGAAGCGCCTAGCCTCGACCTCGACTACCATCTTCGGCTTCAACGCCACTGGGACTCGGCCACTCGGCAAAATCCGCCTGAAATGTCGGATAGGCGACATGAAGACAGAGGTGACGTGCTACGTTATCGATGCTGAACCCTCCTACAACATACTCCTGGGGCGTCCGTGGATTCATGGCAACCGGATCGTTCCATCCACACTACACCAATGTTTGAAGTATGTGGACGACTACGAGCGAGTAAGAACGGTAGTGGCCGACAAACATCCCTTTAAAGGGGTCGAGAACTACTTCGCGGATTCTCTGCTGTACCAGGACCCCGAACAGCCACCAGTGGAAGAACTGGAGAGTGGTAATGAGGCGGACAGCGAGCCTGAATACGGTGACAGCTTAATTCTGAACGACTTTGAGTCAATTGTAATTGGTTACGAGAGTCACCATGTAACCAACGCCGTTCAGGCAGAGAAGCTTATCATGAATGAAAAATCCGACCTTGCTTATTTGTCGTCTTGCTCCTCGTCCGAAGATGACGCACCTAATAACCTATGGTCGACACTCTACAGTGAGTCTTCTCTACACTTGCCGGTATGTTCGTCATACGTCTTCAAGACGCGACTGATCGAGCCATCGCGAGCTGTATTCGTCGTGCCAGCACGGAAGAGGTATCGAAAAGACATCATCTTCGGTCGAATCGATCGTCCCCTACGCACGCTATGGGACGAATCTGAGGACGAAGACCCAGCGCCCCAGTTCTCGCAATACAGTCGAGTGGCGAAACGCATAATGAGCAACATGGGGTACGACCTCACTCGCTTAGAGGGCCTGAATTACGGCCGAGGGCGCAAGACGGTCATCAAACCCGCCTACGTCCCCAAAGGGAAGCCCTCAAATTACTTCAACAGGACTAGGAGAGGCTTAGGCTACTCCTCCTCCTCATCGGAGTGTTGTTTTTACGTCGACGAAGATTCCGATTACGCATGTTCAGGGGATCAGTCGTCAACAACCTCGGCCTGGGACTCCGACGTCAGCGTAAGGGATCTGTTCGATGGCCTTACAGTCAACATGGCTACAGTAGACCCCGCCGGAATGGCAGAGGACGAACGACTTCCACTTTACGACGAGACATGGGATCGCCATGTTAGCGCCCAGTGGAACAGTCGCTTCGAACAGCGCGAACCACCAACTGAAGATGAAGTCCTCCAGGTGAACATGGGTACTGAGGCGAATCCCAAACCCATATTCATCAGCGGCAGCCTGCCTCCTCAAGAAAAAGAGGATCTCATCGCCCTCATACGGGAATACATTGACGTCTTCGCCTGGAATTACGAGGATATGCCTGGCCTGGATCCGCGGGTCGCCACGCATCGCCTCAACATCAGCCCTGACGCCAAGCCAGTCAAACAACAGCAGAGGCGGTTTCGCCCCCAAATCATGGAGGCGATCGAATCTGAAGTAAAAAAGCTGATCGAATCCGGCTTCATCAGAGAGGAGCAACACCCCGACTGGGTGGCGAATATTGTTCCAGTCTTGAAGAAGAACGGCAAGATCCGCATCTGCATCGACTTTAGGAACCTCAACGCCGCATGCCCTAAAGACGAATTCCCTCTGCCCATCACGGATGTCATCATTGACAATACGTGCGGATTCGAGAGGATGTCCTTCATGGACGGCTTCTCGGGGTACAACCAAATCAAAATGCACCCCGAAGACGAGAAACACACTGCATTCAGAACTCCCATGGGGGTGTATTGCTATACCGTCATGCCTTTCGGGCTCAAGAACGCCGGCGCAACCTACCAACGCGCCATGAGCATGATCTTTCGAGATCATCTGCGAAAGACGGTCGAATGCTATGTGGACGACTTGGTCGTGAAGAGTCGCCATAAGGAGGATCACCTCCAAGACTTGAAGGCTATGTTCGAACTCATGAGGACTCATCAGCTCAAGATGAATCCTACCAAGTCATTCTTGGGAATGTCTAGCGGTAAATTCCTCGGTTTCGTCGTCACGACGAAAGGGATCCGAATTGATCCAGACAAGGTGCGAGCTATTCAAGAGCTCCAACCACCCCGAAATCTTAAAGAGCTGAGAGGCCTTCAAGGACGACTGGCTTATATCCGAAGATTCATCTCGAATCTCTCGGGCAAGTGCCAACCCTTCTCTAAGCTGATGAAGAAAGGTACCTCCTTCGTCTGGGATGAGCCATGCCAAAAGGCTTTTGAGGAGATCAAAGCTTATCTCTCAAATCCGCCTGTCCTTGCGGCGCCAATCTCAGGAAGGCCATTCCTCATATACATACGGGCTATGGAACATTCTCTGGGTGCCCTCTTGGCTCAGAACGATGATGCAGGCCACGAGCAGGGCATCTACTACCTGAGCAGAACCTTGCAGGGCGCCGAGCAACGGTACCCAATGGTCGAGAAGGAATGCCTAGCCTTGGTGTTCGCTATCCAAAAGATGCGGCACTACTTGGTTGGCCAAACCATCCATGTCATCTCCCGGATGAATCCCATTCGGGTCTTCATGACACAACCCGCAGCGCTAAACTGGCGCCTGGCCAGGTGGGCACTTCTGCTCTCTCAATACGATATTCATTTCATGCCGCAGAAATCAGTCAAGGGACAAGCCATATGCGATCTCATGGCTAGTCACCCGCTGGGGGAGAAGACCGATCTATTCGAAGATCTGCCGGATGAACCTCCCGAAGCCAATATGACTTCGTCGCCGGAGGTGTGGCAGATGTTCTTCGACGGTGCGTCCCGCGCAGGCGCGAGCGGCTCTATTTCTGCAGGAGTGGGAGTGGCCCTCACCTCCCCGCATGGTCACGTGTTTCCCCGGGCCTTTTCCTTGACGGAACCATGTACCAACAACGTAGCCGAGTACAACGCGTTGCTCATAGGGCTCGAGTTAGCCAAAGAGCTCGGGATAAAGCATCTGGAGGCTTATGGCGACTCGCAACTCATTGTCAAACAAATGACTGGCGAATACGAAGTCAGGAATGAAGATCTTATCCCGCTCCACCGAGCAGCGGTCAGACTAGTGGAGTCATTCGAGAGCTTCCGTATTGAGCACGTGCTCCGTTCAAAGAACACCCATGCGGATGCTCTCGCATCCTTGGCAGCTAACTTAGCCCAGCCTCCTGGAACGACCCAAAGGGTCGCTGTCGCCAGCCGAAAACTCTTTCGACCCAGAGACGTCCCAGAGGCGAACGCCACTCATCAAGCCTCGGGTCAGCCAGATCAGGAAGACTGGCGTCTCCCGATCATCGATTATGTCCTATACGGCATGTTGCCTGAGGATTCGAAGGAACGAGAGTCGGTCCGACGACGTGCCTCACGGTTCTACTATGATTCAACCACTAAAACATTGTATCGCAGGTCATACGACGGCTTGCTACTTCGCTGTCTTTCAAAAGCGGAGGCGCAAGAAGCCGTACGCGAAGCACATGACGGCGTGTGCGGAGCTCATCAGCCCGGACCCAAGCTTTGGGATCGCTTACGAAGGATGGGCTACTTCTGGCCTGGGATGGTTACTGATGCAGTCGCTTATGCTAAGCGATGTTACGAATGCCAGATCCACGCCAACTACATACACCAGCCTCCTGAGGATCTACATCCGACGAGGGCATCTTGGCCCTTCGAGGCATGGGGGATGGACATAGTTGGGCTAATTTCTCCACCATCGGCGAACGGCCATCGCTTCATCCTCGCGATCACCGACTATTTCTCTAAATGGGCAGAAGCCATCCCCTTAAGAGAAGTCAAGACTAGCGACGTGATCAAATTCATCAAGCACCATGTCATCTACCGATACGGCGTACCCCGGCGTATCATTCACGACAATGGCACGCAATTCGTTAGCCATGCCTTCACCAGGTTCTGCGACAAATTTCGAATACAGAACCTCTCGTCCACGGCCTACAACCCTTCAGCGAATGGTCTGGCCGAAGCTTTCAACAAGACGATCATCAAGATCCTGACCAAGTTGACTTCCACTAGCAAGCGCGACTGGAATGAAAAGCTAGGCGAGAGCCTGTGGGCATATCGCACGACGGTTCGTACACCGACTGGCACCACGCCTTACTCGTTGGTATACGGCTGTGAAGCTGTATTGCCGTTAGAGATTCAGATTCCATCCCTTCGCGTCGCCCTAGCGACAGGGATGACGACTGAGGAAAATCACCAACTTCGACTCGCAGAGCTCGAAGCACTGGACGACAAGCGACTGGAAGCTCAGCAGCACATTGAGTTTTACCAAGCTCGGATGGCCAGGAGCTTCGACAAGAAAGTCAAGCGCCGAGCCTTCAAAGAAGGAGAACTCGTGCTATCCGTCCGTAGACCAATGATCCTCACTTCCAAGAAGAAGGGGAAATTCCAGTCCAAATGGGAAGGACCATTCGTGGTAGAGACAGTCTACTCAAACGGCGCCTATCGCCTCGTCAAACCGAACGGCGATAAGATCATGGAGCTTCGACAAGAAAGTCAAGCGCCGAGCCTTCAAAGAAGGAGAACTCGTGCTATCCGTCCGTAGACCAATGATCCTCACTTCCAAGAAGAAGGGGAAATTCCAGTCCAAATGGGAAGGACCATTCGTGGTAGAGACAGTCTACTCAAACGGCGCCTATCGCCTCGTCAAACCGAATGGCGATAAGATCATGATGCCCATCAACGGCAAGTACCTGAAGAAGTACTACCCCTAGTTCTCCTGCGCAAAACTCCCAAAAGTACACGAGTCTAAACTGGTTCTCAAAACCTCCAACTGGTACACGAGGCTAAACTGCTCCTGCTTTGCCCGCCCTGGCGAAAGCCTCTTGTGGGATTCAATTCGCCTATCTCCTCCAATGAGATGGCGGATCCACTAAAGTCGTTCATATCACGACATATACATTCAATTCGCCTATCTTCTCTAATGGGATGGCGGATCCATTAAAGTCGTTCCAATCACGACATTCTCTGTCACGTTAACATTAAACCTCTGACAAAATCAACTTACCAATCCTCTTCTAAAGGATGGTGGGTCCTCAAAGTCGTTCCAATCACGACATTCTCTGTCACGTTAACATTAAACCTCTGACAAAATCAACTTACCAATCCTCTTCTAAAGGATGGTGGGTCCTCAAAGTCGTTCCAATCACGACATTCTCTGTCACGTTAACATTAAACCTCTGACAAAATCAACTTACCAATCCTCTTCTAAAGGATGGTGGGTCCTCAAAGTCGTTCCAATCACGACATTCCCTGTCACGTTAACATTAAACCTCTGACAAAATCAACTTACCAATCCTCTTCCAAAGGATGGTTGGTCCTCCAAGTCGTTCCAATCACGACATTCTCTGTCACGTTAACATTAAACCTCTGACAAAATCAACTTACCAATCCTCTTCTAAAGGATGGTGGGTCCTCAAAGTCGTTCCAATCACGACATTCCCCGTCAAGTTAACATCAAACCTCTGACAAAATCCGCTTACCACTCTTATTCTGAGAAATGGTAGCCTCCCCCCACGGTCGCTCCAATCGCGACAAGATCCCATCAAGTTAATGATCACCTCTGATGGTTGGCGCCGTTATTCTTACGAATAGCATAGCCTGAACAATGGCCTACCATGCGACGTGCCATTAATCCAGTCAATAGTCACACTCCTAAATCCCTGAACTATTTGACATATTCCAGATGTCCTAACGTGGCTTTAGGATAACTGATGGATGGAGTCTACCAGGCGACGACTCCTATCACAATCAATTGTCACATTCCCCAAATGACGACGATCGTCAAAAGCGGTTCGACAGACAACCGGTCTGTCAGTACCCCAAACAACAACTCGTCGAAAGGCGAGTCGAAGTTGGGTCCTTCAGTGGGCCGCAGAAGCAAACATTTGTTCTTTGCTACGAGCC